>NC_143216.1:2446937-2752805 GCF_030267445.1 Bombyx mandarina
GTTTGCTGTATCGCTATTTGCGGACAAAAATGTCGCTTCTATTGTCAGTGATAGAGTCGTCATCATTAAGATCAGTTTCACGAACAAGATTAATTAACCCATCTGTGTACGCCGTCACGTCATCGTCACTATAATTTTCAGAAATTTCTAGTAGGCCTGACGGGCCTCGAGGTACTTCGCGTAAGTTTTCATGGGGAACTTTGTACACTAGAACCATTTACATATCTCAACTTATACCTATCGTTTTCCAAAACTGCAGATGATTGAAAGATTACTGGTCGCCCGGAGGCCTTTCCCGCTTCACCAGGACGGGTGGGCGAGCAAAGGCTCAGCCAAGAGGGGTGGGATTTGCTAACAACTGCCCGAGCGCCTCCGCAGGAGACCTAACAACTCAAGAGCAATTGCTTCGCGAATGAATCTACTACCGGATCGGAATCGCGACCCACTGAGAAGATCCGGCGAGAAACTCAGTGGGCTGATGCATGGGTTAGGTTGCACGTCGACCTCTTTGTCGAGTTCGACGAGTACGATTACTGGGGTTCCTCAGCCTGCTCCTAGTGTTAGAGCTGAAGGTATCTAATGCAAGAGTTATTGGATCTGATGGATCCGTAAGGACGTGTCTAGGGTGACTACGGTGACTTGTTCATGAAACCGCTTACCGTTGAATAAATTACTATGGCTTTGTTTTATAAGACTACAGTCTGACCCTGAATGGAACATAAAGGGGGAGCCAAAACCACTTATCTGTAACACACTGAAGCTCTGGAACACACGTTGACGTCTCTGGTTGGACCTGCCACAGCACCTGGAGCAGTGTCGTTTTTCTTCTTGTAGCGCATGGAACACCCAGAAGCTACATGGCTCGCATCACCGCACACGTAACAGCCGACTTGCAGGCGAGAGCCGGGCGCCCACGGATGAGGAGGTTGTTCAGGTTTTGCAGGCTGTATTTTTGTGAGGCAAGTAGTAGCTCGAGCCTTAAGCGAATGTGTGAGAGTCAAAATTAAATCGACACCATCCAATACTTCAACTACTTTAAACGGCCCTTTAAACTTCGTATCTAATTTAGTTTGATTATGCTCTTCGTATTAATGTGTGGACGAGCTCACAGCCCACCTTGTGTTAAGTGGTTACTGGAACCCATAGACATCCACAGCGTAAACGCACCACACACCTTGAGATAGAAGTTCTAAGGTCTCAGTATAGTTACAACCGCTGCCCCACCCTTCAAACCGAAAAACACCACTGCTTCACGGCAGAAATAGGCAGGGTGATGGTACCCGTGCGGTCGATGGCACTATACGGAGCACCCGTCTGGTGCCACGTCCTTACCCACGAGAACGTCGCCGCGCTGCGACGCCGGCAGCGCGCGATCGCAGTCAGAGTTATTCAATGATACCTCACAGTCTCCTACGAGACGGGGCGCCCTAGCGCAAGTGCAGCCGGAGCGCGGGGGCTCCAATATCGGCAGTCCGTGCTGGAGGCGTGGTCTCGTCGTTTGGCGGACCCGTCGGCCGGCCTCCGTACCGTCGAGGCGATCTGCCCGGTTCTCGCGGACTGGGTGGGCCGCGACCGCGGAAGTCTCACCTCCAGCTACCTGTGCAGACTCACAAGACATTTTACCACCATGCAAACTTCTTACCGCAACAAATCTTACCAGCCACCACGCAAACTACAATTTTACGGGTTCCACCTCTCTTACACGATGTTACTCCCACACTGAGGAAGCCAACCGCGAACACATGTCAAGCACGCACAAGCACGCACTTCACCGGAAAAACCTGCATCCGCCAGCGGCCGCATCGCCAGACACGAACTCACCGGACGTCTTATCTTACAGGTCACGACGACTTCAGATGTGTCAATTTTTCTTCCCCACGGAAACTTGCTTGCTTTCTTGTTTGCTTGCTTGCTGGAGCCCGAAGTCATCGAACGTGTAGTGTTATTGGTATTGAATCGAGTAGATTCTAAAATTTCAGCGACAATTCACAGTCTCATGTCCTGGTTTACTGTACTAGTGCCATGTAACTCTAGCAGTAGTCATTGGCTTAAAAACGATTCATGTCGGAACTACCCACTCGTCATGACAGATCCATTATTGCGATCGAAGTTTCACTTGAGATTTGCACTTGCCTTAATTTCTTGCAATAGCTTGTTACGTGTTGTATTTCCGTTAGTAAACGCCATGTGATGACGTCGACAGTCAAACTGGGCAACATGAGCCAGAACGTAAGATGTGACGATTTCTTCGTGGCTCAGATCTTCCATCGAGGTAACAGAGACGTTATTACACGACTTACGTATGCTGCATTCACGCTCTTGTGGCGTACCACTACTAGTATTCTGATCTGCATCATGTTTTTTTTTGCTGTACTTCGAACATGTTCAAACACGTCACGCCAGTGAGAGTAGAGTCCTGATCCCACTTCTGATGTAGCTGTTGTTTACGAGTGGAACGACACGGCCGGCGCGCTTGGCTTGTGTGAGTCACTCCTATTGCACGTGCTGTATAACATAAATATCGTTAACGCCGTCACATATATAGATAATAAACACTCAAACAAAGAGCAAACAAACTTTTTCACACGAATGTTTGCCCGATGTCGGAATCGAATCTACGACTCTCGGCGCAACAGTTCGGGACGCTAATTACTACACAACTGATTCAGTCAAATTCGTTTTAATTAGTCATCAAAACAGAAGAAAATGCTTTATAATAATCAACTCAGAAACTGTATTTATTTCAGAGTATGCGTTGCTGATGTAATCTATGAAATTATTTTGTATTTTAGATAATTCGAATTCATAACTAGATAATTAGCTCACTATTCAGGATTAAGCTATTATAATTCTGGAGTTATACCTACTTCGTTTTTAACAAAGAGCACAAACTTTTTAACTACATGGATCGTTTAAGTTTTGTATCATAACAAAACCAACCATGGTGGTCGTAAAATTTGTTTGTGATTATTTTAAACATAACGCAGGTACTTATTCACACCTAAACCATTCGTAAACATAAAACAACAAAAAGGCATCACAAAGCAGTTATTAAACGAAAACAAGCTTTTAAGCTCGTGAAAAAAAGAATATTAAGAAACATTCATTCATAATTCTTAAGCCACCCAGGAAGTAGAAAAAACTTTCAAACACACAAAAGAAAACAGGTAAGCTCATTACAGTATGGCACCATAGCTACATTGGCGCCAACGAATCTACTCTCGACCCATTCGTCAAACGTTTGACACAATAATTCGGCAAATTCGCACCATAATGACCGACCGGGTTAATGCTACGCTAGTCAAACGTCATCGAAATGATTGAACGAATGTTCTTTGGCCTATAATTCGCAAACACCGGTTTTATTATCTTTAAACATGACACATTATATTGGTCAGAACTAATTTATATTGGCGGCGCTAAAGTCTTTTTACAAATAAATATGTAATAGTTTAAAAAAACTAACAAAATACGCTTTTATAGAAAAACTTTTTTACCATATTATTATTTTTTCTTACACTATTTTTAATTCAAATTTATTTTCTATTTTTTAGTTGAATTTCAATTTTTTCAATATTTTTATTAATTTTTTTTTTAATATTCTCGGTCCTTGATAAGTATACCAAATTTCGATTTAATCCGACTTTTTGAAGGGGGTCAAAATCATGTTCAAAAATTCCGTTACATACTAGCATACATACTTCTGCAGCTAATAAAAGCGTATTAAAAAAATGCTTGTGAAAAAGCTATTATTTTAAAAGAAATTTTAGATTGAACTGAATGCTGAATCGATTTGAGACGAAAATTATGTGGTTCAATGTAGTATCAGTATTTTTGAGCCTACTGTATGAAAAATGAACGAATTTTTTGTTATCAAACATAATAATTTTTTTTTATTGCTTAGATGGGAGGACGAGCTCACAGCCCACCTGGTGTTAAGTGGTTACTGGAGCCCATATCCATCTACTACGTAAAAGCGCCACCACCTTGAGATATAAGTTCTAAGGTCTCAAACTATAGTTACAACGGCTGCCCCACCTTTCAAACTGAAACGCATTACTGCTTCACGGCAAAAATAGGCAGGGTGGTGGTACCTACCCGCGCGGGCTCACAAGAGGTCCTACCACCAGTAATAAGAATACACCAGTAATTTTCTTTCAGAGTTGGGCAACTGGTTATCTAACTAGCGCTTTTACTGCTCATGTAAACAGCGTAGGATCCACCTGATGGTGATCAGCTCATCAATAATGCAAGGGGTACCACCAGATCATTGCTTACCGTCGAGTACCCTCCACAAGCATCGTTTGAAGAAGTCTTTCTTCTGTTAAATCTTATTATATAAAATTCTCGTGTCACTATGTTAGTTACCAAACTTCTCTGAAACTACTATACTATTACCCATAAGTGATAAGGGTTGTCCACCCCTAACATTTATTTTTTATTTCATGGGCTTTTTTTTTGGTATAATGAGGCATTATGTGGTTCAATGAGGTTCTGTTATTTTTATATTCCCTCATCATTCACAGCGCTACATGCCTCTTTCACTTATTTACCACATCCTTATACACTTACAATAAGTTCGTTTTTTTCTTTTTGTACACCAGAAATTCTCTAGAAATATTATCTTATATGGCAAAACAACGTTTTCCAGGTCAGCTAGTATAGTATGAAATAGTTATCAAAGCCCATAAAAATTACATTTATCCAGGAAATCTCATTTGTAAGATTTAAAATTAATTTATGGGTCTAAATTTGATTATGTCTGTGGCGCACAAATTTAATCCCCGAGAATCTATACATGCACTACCAAATTATATATCATTTGACGGTCAGGAGAGTGTTGGCGCCTTGTTGGAAGGCCCGTCATTATGTTATTTTGCCCGACGTATTGTAAACACTTGCCAGGTAGGGAATCAGGCAAAATTTTGTTTTAATAATTTGAATCGTTTAGTTAATAATCTCACAGATTTATGTATCATAAACACTGCGAGAATGCTACCTGTTCTAAGACACGAAGCTACAATCTTTGGAATAATGGCTATCATAGTTGCTAAAGCAGAATTCAAGTGCACGTTTGGTATTAGAAGCAACCTGAATGAGCGTACTGAGAAATTAAGCAAACCTACAAATTCCGAGATCCATTCTACCTCCATTATTACGTTTATCGTGCTTCTAAATACGGGCCTGTATTCAATCGGGTACCAGCTTAATAACTAGAATTACGTGATTAGACTCTGTCTGTGGTTAACTTGCGTATTTTTACTTAAAAAGCTCAGAGTATAATGACCGATACTTAACCCTGAAAATGTTACTACGTATAATTTGGATAAGTAAAGGCCGGAGCCGACATTGTTGGATTTGGATTACCATTAAAGCGGTGGAAAAGGTAAAAAGGTGACTTAGTATGAAGCATTAATTTTGTTACTTATGTTCTATATTTTGTCTTGGATTTTAATTGTTTTTGGAACGAAGTTCCTTATGGGACGACGCGGGGAGGTACCCTAACCGGGAAAAAACGTCCGTAACGTAAGATTTTTATTACAGTGTCTATGTGATGACGGTTATTATTATTATTCATATAAATAGCTGTTTCCTTGTATATTATTATTTTATATATTTTATAAATCGTTGTGAATAAAATAAAGTTGATTACTTTGTAAAGTAGTTTTTTTTATCAATAAATAAAATAGAACTTAAAATTAATATTTTTATAATAAGGAACTTCGTTCCTATCCGGTGTCCTACGACACCACACATATATTTTTTTTTTTAACGTTTCACTGAATCAACTTTTCGGCGGGAACGCGAGGAGTGAAGTTTAGTGATTTGTTATATTCTGTCTGTTTAGTTTTCTTCAGGTTTAAATGTGTAATAACGGTAGTTTATTAGCTGTTTAGTATCTGTGAAAGTGTACAAATGTGAGTGAGAAAAAAAACTTGTTATTAATGAAGAGATCTGTAAGATGCGACTAAAGCTTCTAAAATTGCCGCCTTCTCCATTCTAATTTCCTGTATAATTTAGTTCTTAAATCTTGAGCACTAAGGTATGACGTAAAAAACGAGTATCATAGTGAGCGATCATGAAAACATTGAAAGCTCTCAGCGGCAATGAGGCGTTAGCTTGCAGTTGCAAGCTTGCAGTCGGCCATGTTGTGCGGTGACGTCACAGGGCGGGGCGACCGCCGCTCCGCCCATAGCGACGCCTCACCGCACACACTTTGAGTTCGCTCACAGTGTTTGTAATTATTTTTAATTTAACACGTGTTTAATGGATTCCCGCTTTAAGCTTTATTTATTTATTTCAACACTGTTAGCAAAAAGGCTCACCGATCGCCTACTATTAAGTTGCTTACTAGAGCTTTATAATCACGATACACGAATTTGAGGTTTGAGGTCGATTCGTCTCAAACGCGGAGGGCGTGTTAGAACCGTTCGCGATAGCGGAGGCAGGCGGTAAGCTGAATGAAGTAACAAGAAAACGTGCTTTCTCTTTTAATTGCACTAGAATTTCTGTTTCATAATTTCCCTTGAAATTCGTTTGTGTTTCTCTTGTATTCTTGTGTAGAGTCGACTCTTACACTATAGCTAATAGATAAAGATATATATTGTTCTATGATGACTGAATATGCAGTGTGCATTTAATGAAATTTACGCAAATTATTACCAAGTTTTTTTTTATAGCTTAGATGGGTGGACGAGCCAGAACCCACCTGGTGTTAAGTGGTTACTGGAGCCCATAGACATCTACGACGTAGATGCACCACCCACCTTGAGATATAAGTTCTAAGGTCTCAAGTATAGTTACAACCTTCAAACCGAAACGCATTACTGCTTCACGGCAGAAATAGGCGGGGTGGTGGTACCTACCCATGCAGACACACAAGAGGTCCTACCATCAGTAAAAGTGATAAAAGAGAAAAAAATCCAAGGAGCGGATTAAGTGTACCGACGGTAATAATATATTATTATGTACTTCGAAACTTTTTATCTGAAAGCTCGTCTTGTAAATATCGTTGGCGCAATTGACTTTGATATTTATCTATTTTATAATGAAAACAGCAAATTTTTTTGTTTGTTTAAAAGTTTTAAAACTTTTGTTGCGCTACTCTACGCCACTTATAACCTATGTAAGAGAGTACTTCTTTTTAAAGCTGTTGTCGATTCATTAGTAATCTAGGCCATATACATCAAGCAACAACGTAAAAGCTGCCACCCAGTTTGAGACATGTGTTGTAAGTCTCAGTTTTCAGTACAACGCCTGCCACATCCTTCAAACAGAAACTCATTAATGCTTCAGTTCACAAATAGGCAG
The DNA here is from genome assembly GCF_030267445.1 of Bombyx mandarina. Lineage (NCBI taxonomy): Eukaryota > Metazoa > Arthropoda > Insecta > Lepidoptera > Bombycidae > Bombyx > Bombyx mandarina. The sequence goes on from NC_143216.1 coordinate 2,454,249, forward strand.
GGTTGTGGTAAGTACCCGTAAGGGCTCGTATTTAAAAACGGTAAGATGTTTTTGTTTATTTTAATTTTTCTAATTTCTAAACTTTATAGCGAATATAATGAACACATAAAACGAATCTAAATGTAAAATTACAAAAACAACTAGCACAAGTATAGGTACAACGAGTAAATATTATTTCAAGTAATTACATCATAGTAGGTAACATTAACAAAATTGTTTTAACATGGTCCCCGGCGCCACTAACAGGTAACAACAAATCCTCAAATTAATTAATCCCGAAATTGGGTTGCCTTTTTTTGTTACCCCAAAAATGTTTATAATTGTTGTAATTAACATAAAATGTACAATTTCCCGGCGGCTCACACAAGGTGCTCGAAATTTGGCGTAGCACGGCAGCCGCGCCTCGTCACAGTCGAAGCCACGTCAAAAATAAGTCAACACTTCCACAGTGCAGGGCCAAACGGCAATTTAATTTCGAATTGAAGCTATTCACAAAACAATTTCGTGACTAAACTGATGCTCTATTTTTTCCCTACCTAGTCGCTTGTAGTCTAAGCGGCTATTCTAGCTACGCTCGAATGGGTAGACGAGCTCACGGGCTCACCTGAGAGACTTGGTAGCACCGACCCTAACAAGAGCAGGGCTTCGCAGAATCTACCGCCGGATCGGAATCACTACCCACTGAGAAGATTCAGCGAGATACTCAGTGAGTTTTATTTGATCTTATTTGAAGAGATACTTAATAAGAGACGCTTGTTTGAAGACACCGATTTCACAAGGGAGATGAAGGCATTCCATACAAAAAGGAGTGCCATTTTATTAACATTAGATTTTCAATAATCTTCATCGTTGGGAAACTTTTAATTCTACGTGGTCAATTGCTCACCCTATGTATAATAAAAATAATAAATAATAAAAATCATTTTTTGCCTTTCACATCAAATAAAATAAAATGAAATACAAAAAAAAGGAAAGAAAAAAAAAGAGAAAAAGGCAAAAGGAGGTGGCTCAGCTATTACTGTTCAAGGTTGATAGATCGAACAGCGCTGAATTTCAGTCACCCCCGTTTCCCTTTGGTTCTTTGCGGGAATGAAGGCTAGGTACGTGTGTACAGACTTAGAATATGGTATAAATTAGTAAAATTAGTAAATTATAAAAAAATCTGTATCTATATGTTCCATTAGGCGGCTGCGAAAAATCATTTGAGATTACTCCGTAATTTTTACAATCGTATCACTCATAGCTGATGTCGTCGGCCGTCTGGTGTAGTGGTAAGTGACATGGTTACTACACAAGGGGGTCGCGGGCTCGAATCCCGCCAAGGGAAGATATTTTTATGATAAATATAAAATGTATTTTCCAGGGTTATGGATGTATATTAAATTATATGTATGTGTATAATAAAAATCTTACATTTATTTCCGTTATCTGGTACCTGTAACACAAGTTCTTTACGAACTTAGTACGAGACCAGTTAACGTGGCGTGATTGTTGGTAAAATTTATTATTTATTTATTTAAATATTATCTTTACTACTCGAACAAAAATGATTATCCTCAATGCCTTTCAAGAATTATCTTTAACGCATCGCAATCAGTTCTGCATTAATCTCCCTATTAAGTTGTAAAAGTGGTTTTTATTGTGTCTGCAAATGGCTCTCTAATAAATCTATCTATTCTAATAAAATACGAACTTGTTTTTTTTGTTTGTTGCATGTTAACTCTTGATTTGATAATACATACAATAAAAAGTCTTTTCATGCATCAAAATTAAATTTACTCGTGCAATAACAAACTAATTATATTAAGACTATAATAATAAGTATTTTTATATTATTTCATTTTCCTAAAGTAAAACAACTGTCCTTACTTGAACTGTGGCACGTCAAGTCAGCAATAACTCAACGTGGCGGGCAAAAAGCGTCCGTCGGCGAGATCAAAGCAGTCGGCGCATACATACGCCGCTGAAATGACTTGTTTCTCAGTTAGCTTAGTGTAAACATACCGCGACATCAAAGGGGCCGCGATTACCAAGGATTCTCGATAACGAGCCTCGAAAGACTGTCGCTTCCATTTAACTCGAAATTCGTGATATTTTATGAACTTTATGAGTAGGTACTAAAAGTTTGATGATTATGATTAACTAGCGACCCGCCCTCGCTTCGCTTCGGAAACATTAAAACACACATGAAAAAAAAAAAAACAATAAAAAAAAATTTAAAAAAAGTAGCTTATGTTCATCAGGGACAATGTCGGCTTCTAATGGAAAAAGAATTTTTCAAATCGGTCCAGTAGTTTCGGAGCCTATTCGAAACAAACAAACAAACAAATCTTTCCTCTTTATAATATTAGTATAGATTGTTCAATGATAACATAAGCATTGTGAGTTGTCTTAATTCAATACTTATTGTCAGCTTATTTCATGAGTAATAATCATATTAAAATATTGTTAAACAACTATTCTCTTAGATTCCACATTCCGATTTGAGCAACCGACGCGCGTGGACGTGCTCATTGTTTTGTCGGAAGTGACTACCGGTGATAATAGATCATTGTTCGTGGCACATCTGTGGCCCAAGTGTTTCTCGGAATTTGTACCTGCGCCTAATTGCAAGGCATTGCCGCCCGGGAACTGTGCAGTAGTTCTATTCACTCTAATTCTATTCTACTTGTTCTATACACTAAAATTTCTAAAATTCCTAGAATCGCTTCGGCCAATTTAGTGTTACCGACGCAGGGGCCTCGCCGCAAGGCGAGCGCGTGTTTAAGTCCCGGGGCCGCCCCCCCCGGGCGAAAATCACGTAAAGATGGAGGAAAAACTTTTCATCGACTTCATTCGGGAAAAATATCCGTCAATCGCGCCGGAATTCGAAGCCTATAGGGCCTCATTTGGTAATTATTCTCCCCCCGCATCTCTCGCCGCCGTCGCCAAACATGCCTCGCAGGCATGCCTCGCGTGCCCCGCCGCCGGTCCGTGTTCAAGCGCACGTACGCACGCCGCCGCCGTAGCGTCTAACGCCCCCGCCCCCGCTACCCCCGCGCCCGCGTCAATCACGTCAGTTTCGTCCGTCGCGACCTCAATAGCGTCTAGTTCAGGCTCCGATACCGAATCGGAGATGGACTTCGAGTCCGCGACTAGCCCTCAACCCGGAACCTCGGATGGGTTCCAAACTGTAACGCGCGGTAAAAAGCGTACTCGCGTCGTGGAGTCCCGGAGCTCCATGACGAAGCAAACCAAGTCCGCGACCGCCTCCCGACCGCAGGTAGTCGTAACGCCAGAGTCGGACTCCGCCCGCCGCGTAATCCCACCGCCGCGCCCAAAAACCGCGCCCGCGCCTAAAACAGTTGTCCCGCCCCCGCTGATACTCCAGGAGAAGTCAGCGTGGAATCGCGTATCCCAGGCCCTTCAGGCCAACAAAATTAATTATACCCATGCGCGTAACGTCGCGCATGGGATTCAGATTAAGGTCGCAACGCCGGGCGACCATAGGGCCCTCTCTGCTTACCTCCGAAAGGAGAACATAGGTTATCACACCTATGCTCTTCAGGAGGACCGCGAACTCCGCGTAGTGATACGCGGAGTCCCCAAGGAACTCGACATAGACTACGTAAAGGAGGATCTGATCGGTCAGTCCCTCCCAATAATTAGTGTGCACCGGATGCACAGCGGACGCGGCAGACAGCCGTACAATATGATTCTCGTCGCGCTAGAATCAACCCCGGAGGCAAAGAAAAGAATCTCATGTCTCAAAACGATATGCGGCCTCTCCGGGGTCACCATCGAAGCCCCCCATAAACGTGGTACTCCCGGGCAGTGCCACAGGTGCCAGCTCTATGGCCACTCAGCGCGTAATTGCCACGCGCGCCCCCGCTGCGTGAAATGCCTTGGCGATCACGCAACCACAGAATGTTCGCGTGTTAGGGAAACCGCGACGGAACCCCCAAGCTGTGTCCTATGCCTTAAGCAAGGGCACCCGGCAAACTACCGCGGATGTCCTAGGGCTCCGCGTAAACGCCTGAACCACCCAGCCCCCCGAACCGTCGACCCAAAGACTTCGGCGCCTTCAGTGCCGAAACCAGCCTTCGTACCGGCTGCGGTTCCCACCGTCTCGGCGTGGAAAAAACCGCTGCCGTATACGAAGGAGGGAACACAAAACGTACCCCAGCTCCCGCCTGCGACACGTCACGCGCCTCAGCCCCTGCTCGCACCTCGCCCCGCGCCCGCGTACCGCCCCCCGCAACCCTCAGTCGTCAACGACTTCGCGCTCGTGCGCGACTTCGTCACCGCGGTAAACTTTGACCGTCTGCGATCGTTCGCAGATGCTATCCGTAGGTCGGTAACCCCCGAACAGCGGCTCGCGGCCGCTTTCGATCACATGGACGTCTACGAGTCCGTGTCTCGCACGTTATAAAAATTCTTTACCGGTAATCAATGGCGCAAAAAGGTAGAGAAAAACCGTATTCCCTTACGTTAGCATTCTACAATGCTAACGGACTCGCGCGGCAACGCGATCAAATTTTCGAATTCCTCCGCGATCATCTTGTAGATATTTTGTTAGTGCAGGAGACCTGTCTGAAGCCCTCGCGTCGTGACCCGAAAGTCGCGAATTACGTCACGGTTAGGAATGACAGACTCACCGCCTCCAAAGGCGGGACTGCCATTTACTATAGGCGGGCTCTGCACGTTGTTCCTCTCGATACTCCCTCGCTCTTACATATCGAGGCGTCAGTGTGCCGTATCTCGCTGACGGGACACCAGCCGATCGTCATCGCATCCGTTTATCTCCCCCCGGACAAGCCCCTCCTGAGCAGTGACATCGAGTCACTGTTTGGCATGGGAGACTCCGTCATCCTGGCAGGCGATTTAAATTGCCACCACACTAGGTGGAACTGCCATCGTACGAACGTTAACGGTAGGTGTCTCGACGCGTTTATAGACGACCTCACTTTTGAAGTAGTCGGTCCCCCAACTCCAACATGTTATCCGTATAACATCGCGCTGCGTCCGAGCACTATAGACCTGGCATTGCTTAGGAACGTAACTCTGCGCTTACGTTCCATCGAAGCACTGTCAGAGCTCGACTCAGACCACCGACCTGTCCTTATGCAGCTCGGTCGCCCTCACAACCCAGCCACTGTTACGAGGACCATGGTGGATTGGAATAAGCTGGGCACGTGCCTAGCCGAAGCCGCTCCGCCAATCCTCCCTTACGGCCCGGATTCGAATCTATCCCCCGAGGACACCGTCGAATCCATATACATCATTACCGATCACATCTCTTCCGCGATCATTAGATCTTCAAAAGAAGTCGATGTGGAGGACAGCTTCCACCGCATCAGACTGTCCTCCGAACTTAGGAATCTCTTAAGAGTTAGGAACGCGGCAATCCGGGCCTACGATCGTCTTCCCACGCATTCAAACCGGATTCGGATGCGTCGTCTACAACGCGAAGTCCACTCCCGCCTAAGTGACGCGCGTAACGATAATTGGCATAGTTATTTAGAACAACTCGCGCCCTCCCACCAAGCATACTGGCGACTAGCTAGGACTCTCAAATCCGAAACTACCGCTACTATGCCTCCCCTCGTACGCCCTTCAGGCCAACCACCGGCATTCGATGACGATGACAAGGCTGAGCTGCTGGCCGATGCACTGCAAGAGCAGTGCACCACCAGCACTCAACACGCGGACCCCGAACACACCGAGTTAGTCGACAGGGAGGTCGAGCGCAGAGCTTCCCTGCCGCCCTCGGACGCGTTACCCCCCATTACCACTGACGAAGTTAGAGACGCGATCCACAACCTCCAACCTAGGAAGGCACCCGGCTCCGACGGCATCCGCAACCGCGCGCTAAAACTCTTGCCAGTCCAACTGATAGCAATGTTGGCTACAATTTTAAATGCCGCTATGACGCACTGCATCTTTCCCGCGGTGTGGAAAGAAGCGGACGTTATCGGTATACATAAGCCGGGCAAACCGACAAACGAAACTTCTAGTTACCGTCCGATTAGTCTCCTCCCGACGATAGGAAAAATTTACGAACGGCTCCTTAGGAAACGCCTCTGGGATTTTGTTACCGCGAACAAAATTCTCATAGACGAACAGTTCGGATTCCGCTCTAAACACTCGTGCGTACAACAAGTGCACCGCCTCACGGAGCACATCCTGATAGGACTAAATAGGCGTAAACAAATCCCGACCGGCGCCCTCTTCTTCGACATCGCGAAGGCGTTCGACAAAGTCTGGCACAACGGTTTAATTTACAAACTGTACAACATGGGAGTGCCAGACAGACTCGTGCTCATCATACGAGACTTCTTGTCGAACCGTTCGTTTCGATATCGAGTAGAGGGAACTCGTTCTCGTCCCTGTCAACTGACTGCCGGAGTCCCGCAAGGCTCCGCGCTCTCCCCGTTATTATTTAGTTTGTATATCAATGATATACCCCGGTCTCCGGAGACCCATCTAGCGCTCTTCGCCGATGACACGGCTATCTACTACTCGTGTAGGAAGATGTCGCTGCTTCATCGGCGACTCCAGATCGCAGTAGCCACCATGGGACAGTGGTTCCGGAAGTGGCGCATCGACATCAACCCCACGAAAAGCACAGCGGTGCTCTTCAAAAGGGGTCGCCCTCCGAATACCACTTCGAGCATCCCACTCCCTAATAGGCGCGCAAACACCTCCGCCGTTAGCCCCGTCACTCTCTTTGGCCAGCCCATACCGTGGGCCTCGCAGGTCAAATACCTAGGCGTCACCCTCGACAGAGGGATGACATTCCGTCCCCATATTAAAACGGTACGCGACCGTGCCGCCTTCATATTAGGACGTCTCTACCCTATGCTTTGCAAGCGAAGCAAACTGTCCCTCCGTAATAAGGTAACTCTCTACAAAACTTGCATACGCCCCGTTATGACGTATGCAAGCGTAGTGTTCGCTCACGCAGCCCGCACCAACTTGAAGCCCCTTCAGGTTATTCAATCCCGATTCTGCAGGATAGCCGTCGGAGCACCATGGTTCCTGAGGAACGTGGATCTCCACGATGACCTGGAGCTTGACTCTGTCAGTAAGTATCTACAGTCGGCATCGCTGCGCCATTTTGAGAAGGCGGCACGACATGAGAACCCTCTCATCGTAGCCGCTGGAAATTACATACCCGACCCAGTAGACCGAATGGTAAACCGTCGACGTCGCCCAAAGCACGTCATTACGGATCCTCCTGATCCATTAACGGTGCTCTTAGGCACCACAAGCACCGGTCACCGTCCTTGTCGAACCCGTCGCTTGCGACGAAGGGCTCGACGAGCGAACTAACCCATAGACACAGCCCACTGAGTTTCTCGCCGGATCTTCTCAGTGGGTCGCGTTTCCGATCCGGTGGTAGATTCTGCGAAGCACTGCTCTTGCTAGGGTCAGTGTTAGCAACTCTCCGGTTGAGCCCCGCGAGCTCACCTACAAACGTTAGGGTGAAGCTGAAATAGCCTCTCAAGGCTATCAGCATAGGTAGGAAAAAAAAAAAAAAAAAAAAATTAGATTCCAAAATTAAGTATTAAGTTTTTGAAGTGGCGTATTTGAAAAATGTTAGTCAATTACTACAGAAATTATAAAGAATATATTACATAGTTCACTAATCAGTAATACGAACGTCTAATTTTGCCGCAAAGTTTCGCTATGAAGGGTATGACATCCATGTGATCGCAGTATATTGAAGACTTTTATTTACCTCATGTCCGACTAATAACAAACTTAGGTAAAGACAAAAAAAATCGATATAAAAAAGCAATGCTCTTTTGTACCTAGCCTAATAATATGTGTATAGCCCGCGGGCTTTTGATAATTACATCGAGATATTGAGAACTATCAATTAAGTGGCGCCTACACGTGACAAAGGTACCGCTCCGTTGATGGATGGTGTTCAGACCAATGTATGTGGTTAGCTGGCGAACGAGAATTTTTAAATTTCAACTTATTTTTAATTTCGGCGCCATAGCGATATTTTCATGATGTGCCTAAAGAGTCGTTGAGACCAGAATGAACATCATTAGCGAAACTTAACTATGGGTAATTATTTTTGGGTCTTGTTAGTGAAATGAGCTCACGGCCTACCTGATGTCAAGTGGATACCGCAGCCCATATAGAAATCACAGACATCACAATGCTGCAACTCATTAGATGAGATATGAGTTCGAAATCACAAGATTATTATAATAAGGCATTAAAACTAAAACTGAATCATTATTCCGCGTCAGAAAATGGCATTTGGTGATCACTAATTATGTATTACGCAAAATTTATAAATGCATTAAAAAATTACCTTTAATAATAATTCACAGTTTCCGTAGTTATGGTTGATTGAAATTAATAACAAAACCGATATTTAAAGTGGAAAAGTAATTTCAATCGTAAGTCATTTTCGTTTTGCAATCGATAAGTTCGTTCAAATGGTTGTTAGAATTGTAAAAATTATCTATACTTATCTATACTAATATTATAAAGAGGAAAGATTTGTTTGTTTGTTTGTATTGAATAGGCTCCGAAACTACTGAACCGATGAAAAAAAATCTTTCACTGTTGGAGAGCTACGCTATCCCCGAGTGACATAGGCTATATTTATTATATTTTCAAAAAAATTAGGGATCCTTACTAAGCTCCAATAATGTAACCCAATGTGTAAAAAATTTACCTAAAATTATTTACGTCGCGTGCGCTACTTCCCAAGCGAAGCCGGGGCGGGCCGCTAGTAATATTATAAAGCTGAAGAGTTTGTTTGTTTGAACGCGCTAATCTCAGGAACTTTTGGTCCGATTTGAAAAATTCTTTAAGTGTTGGATAGCCCATTATCGAGGAAGGCTATAGGCTATATAACATCACGCTAAGACTAATGCAAGCGGAACACCAATAAAGAATGTTTCAAAATCGGGGTTTTAATCCCTTTTGAGAGCCTCCACTGCGTGCGCTGCGGAAACGGTTAAAGTTTCGCTAAAGTAATGTATTCTTCTCTGTATCTGTATCTGTCTAATGTATGAGAGTCTCTTTTGAAGTCGGTTAAAAAGCGTGATTTTGGTACCTTAAATAGCTCTATAACATTCTATTATTCAAAAATATTTTCACTTTCTACGTAAATGAAGAGGCGGGTAAAATTTAGCGTTATGCCAAAGTAGGTAACTATTCCACGCGGACGAAGTCGCGGACAAAAGCTAGTTATAAAATAAAGATTGATGAGGAGCCTCCGGCAGATCAGTAGCCCCGCCATAGCCTTAGTTGACACGATAATATAATTAAAACTACTTTTATGGCTTAATTCTCGCATTTTTACTGTCATATTATTACCGACTTTTCGAATAAATTTTTTTTCGGTTTTCGTAGTAACGGATAATAAAAAACGTGAAATCAAACCTTACAATTTTAATAATTAAAAATTATACAGTAATATACAAAAAATGAGCCCAGGATCTGACAGTTATTCTTTTTGTTTACTAACTACCTGCGTTACTGCATACGCCCTACCGGTTGGTGACCAGGACCTGCACAAGAGTTGATATTCTCACATCCGTCAACAGAAGCAACCTTATTTATTTCACAGCAGAACTCATGAATTCCCAACTTAAGTACGATTTGTTGGGCTTATTGTCAACTTGGACTGGGAATGCGCTGTCATCATAACGAGAATCTTTATTTATAGCATAACTTAAAATAATATTTGTATGCAGGATCGTTTACACTTCGCCACCACTAAGATGGCGATGTTAAGCTTCCATGTAATTTTTGCTTTATTATTACAAGTAAGTAGACGGTGCAGGGCCAGTACAATAAACATCAGTGCTTCTAGGTACTTCAAGCACCGGTCACCGTTCTAGTCGAACCCGTCGCTTGCGACGAAGGGCTCGACGAGTAAATTAACTCTCAGACACAGCCCACTGAGTTTCTCGCCGGATCTTCTCAGTGGATCGCGATTCCGATCCGGTGGTAGATTCTGCGAAGCACGACTCTTGCTAGGGTTCGTGTTAGCATCGTTGTCAGGTTTGAGCCCCGTGAGCTCACCTACTAGTTACGGTTACACTGGAATAGCCTCTTGTGGATATGTGGATAGCCTATACACTGGAATAAAACTTGTGTCTGAAGTGGAGAACTCTCTGGGGCGGGTCTCCAAGTGGGGTGAACTGAATTCAGTTCAGTTCAACCCATTGAAGACACAGGTTTGCGCGTTCACTGCGAAGAAGGACCCTTTTGTCATGGCGCCGGAATTTCAAGGAGTATCCCTGCAGCTTTCCGCGAGTATCGGGATTCTGGGGGTCGATATTTCGAGCGATGTCCAGTTTCGGAGTCATTTGGAAGGTAAAGCCAAATTGGCCTCTAAAATGTTGGGAGTTCTCAACAGAGCGAAGCGGTATTTCACGCCTGGACAGAGACTTGCGCTTTATAAAGCGCAGGTCCGACCTCGCGTGGAGTACTGCTCTCACCTCTGGGCCGGGGCTCCCAAATACCAGCTACTTCCATTTGACTCCATACAGAAACGGGCTGTTCGGATGGTCGATAGTCCTGCTCTCGCGGATCGCTTGGAACCTCTGGGTCTACGGAGGGACTTCGGTTCTCTCTGTGTTTTATACCGCATGGTCCATGGGGAATGCTCTGAGGAATTATTCGAGATGATTCCCTCATCTCCTTTTTATCATCGCACCTCCCGCCATCGGAGCAAAGTTCATCCATATTATCTGGAACCGCTGCGTTCATCGACAGTGCGTTTCCAAAGATCTTTTTTGCCACGTACCATCCGGCTTTGGAATGAACTCCCCTCCACGGTGTTTTCCGAGCGCTATGACATGTCCTTCTTCAAACGAGGCTTGCGGAGAGTTCTTTATGGTAGGCAGCGGCTTGGCTCTGCCCCTGGCATTTCTGACGTCCATGAGCGACGGTGACCACTCACCATCAGGTGGGCCGTATGCTCGTCTGCCTACAAAGGCAATAAAAAAAAAAAAAAAAAAAAAAAAAAAGCCTCTCTAGGCTACCAGCTTAGGTAGGAAAAAAAAAACAGTAAACATCAGCACTCCGCGTATTTCTGCGAAGTAGTAATGCTTCCGGCTTGAAGGTCAGGAGACCCGTTGTAGGCTAGTGTTAGCAACGTCCTCAGGAGTCCCATGAGCTCACCTACTCGTCAGGTTACGCTGCCATAAGGTTACCAGCTTAAATAGGGGAAAAAACAGCTTGATATTAACGGTGACTTGGGTCAAATATTAAGATTGGCGACATCGGATTATGCTCTCCAGGTAGATTATCAGCTCCACTACTTATTTACTGCTTCGACGATACACGAGTCTTATTATATTATTCATATGAAGATCTATATAAAACTAATCTAATTTAGATATGTAAATAAGATGTACATTAGATTATCTTATTATTATTATTATCTTATTAAATTAAGCCCGTATTTTACTGTTTTATAGAGCTATGGTCGTAAGTAAGAGCATGCTGATATAGATATTTCATGGCCCACTAAGCATTAAAGATTTCCAAAAAAATGGAGTTCATTAGAAATTATTAGACATGGATTTTAATTTTTTTCAAAAAAAAATATTGACAGACCAAAGAGCGAGCTTACTATCCATCTGGATATATGAGACTTTCTCTCTCCCTCCCTCTCTCTCTCTCTCTCTCTCTCTCTCTCTCCCTCTCTCTGAACTCTTAAGTTTCACTTCGATAGTACGATTGTTGCACCACCCTTCGAACCGGAATGCATTCCTACTTCGCGGCAGAAATAAGGTGGCGGTACCTACTAGTGCAGGACACAAGACATAATGCATTTTGGTGGGAGGACCTTTTGTGAGTCTGCACGAATAGGTACCGACAACCTGCCTATTTCTGCCGTGAAGGAGTAATGCGTTTCGGTTTGAAGGGTGGGGCAGCCGTTGTAACTATACTGAGACCTTAGAACTCATATCTCAAGGTTGGTGGCGGCTTTTACCATGTAGATGTCTATGGGCTCTAGTAAACAGTTAACACCAGGTGGGCTGTGCGCTCATCTAACCGTCTAAGCATTAAAAAAAAAGACGTGTGGCACTCGGGGACTGCCGCGGTAAAACTATTGCAAAGCATTTTTTATCAACTTATGCAATTACAATTAGACAATAATAATTTAATATTAAAACAATAATAAAAATAAGACCACGCTATATTTATAAACATTAACAAAAGCAAAACATTAACTGTCCCCTTCATACTCATAAGCTAGACCGCGTGAGAGAGAGATGGGCAGACTTTTTATGATGCTCCTGCAGTGCGACGTCACGCCGCGCGCTTATTCACAAACACTACACAAGCGCAACGTGTGAATGTGTTGAACGCGAGCTACATAGTAGGCGTAGTGGGGGTGTCAGGTTATTTTCGTAACGGAATTTCTTGAATCAGTCGCCGCGCTCAAGGCCCGCGATAGGAGCTATGCAATAGCTTAAAAAGATACCGAACCAACAGTAAAAGTATTGTGTTTGTGAAGTAAAATCAAGATTTTCTAACGAAATATAGGCCCTGTTGTCCATGCAAATTGGCATTGCCTGTCTTGGTAATTTTTCCTACGCCATATCAAAAAAGAACGGCCCTTTAATTCTCATAGAAAGATATTCAAGTTCAAATGTTGCCAACACCGTCGACAGACTGACCACATAACCCAATTAGTTACATTAAATAAACAGAACAAGTTTTAAATTTACACGAAACTAAACTTAATAAATCGTATACGTCTATGCACCTTCTTTCTAGCTTTTAATTTCCTACTTCAGTCGCCATCGATCAGTCAAACGAGATCCCGCGTCGAAACACAAACATGACGCGCCTACCCGTGACAAGGCAATTACCGACTGTTCACCATCAACCTTCAGATATTCTAAAAAAAAAAGAAGAAAACAACACAGAAATATGCCGATGAGATCAAAGATGGTGCAATTAGGTCGATGCAACACGATACGGCATCAAAGTGTTGGGTTAAGGCGACGCTTCGAAGGCAACGGATTTCTATGCCCCGCAATTATATAAATAGATTTGATATTACTACATAGTATAAAACAAAGTCGCTTTCTCTGTCCCTATATCAGTCCCTATGTATGCTTAACTAACAGAGCTCAGAGCTCCTAGATATTAAAAAGAAAAACTCGTATCGCATAATTATTTGTGATGGAAATAGGCAGTCATATTCGGCTCACCGTGACCGGTATTAATGTAAGGTATTTGAACATTTAATTTTTGAGCGCTTAATGATGATTAAGCTACTACTTTTTTTGTGAAAGCTTCTTCTTACTTCAGAATTTCTTGAAATTCTTGTTCTGGTAATATTAAACAAGTAGTGTTTTTACAGTCGAAGATCGAGTCTAAAGTGTAAATTTAACTCTGCGGTCGCGGTCATGGGAAGTCTGCGTTAAACCCACAGCACTAATTTCTTTTTCGGTAAACGACGCATCGCGTCAAACCCTTTTAGTGAGACGGGCGCTTGCCACCCGCGATGGCCGTGCTGTCAGTTTTTGTAGTTGTTCTTTTTTTTTTTCAATTATTTTAAGCTGTCATGACGATGATAATGCATTTTGACATTTGGTGAGAGTCAGTTGCATGCATTAAAGATTTTGACAAGCGCTGTCCCCATTATAATGGGTTAATTTAAATATTATAATGAGCCAGAAAATTCTAGTCACGTTGTATTCTATCAATATTCCGCCCAATATTTTATAGGTACTTATATGTTTATTTGTAGGCAAATAATAATTTGCGTAATTGCTGGGGGTAGGGCATTTTGTGAACCCCCACGAGTAGGAAGCAGTAATAAGGTTTTCGGTTTGAAGGGTAGGGGGGCGATTAAAACTGAGTCATAGAACACATGTCTCAAGGTGGGTGGTGGCATTTACGTTATTGATGTCTATGGTCTCCAGCGACCACCTACCATCAGATGAATAAATAAATATATATTGTATTTTGTGGATTAAGATCTTAGGTGGACCTAATCTTAAATGGTTTTTAGAGCGCATAGATATCTGCGTAAATTCCAGTTGAAGGCATTAAGTAGAATGATTGTTCTACCTGGCAAGCCGAGTCTCGTTAGCTCACCTACACGTTCAGTGAAGGTAGAATAACCTCCGCAGCTACTAGCAGTAGGTCATCATCATCATCATTCTTTCCTATTACCCTATACTGGGGTGTAGGGCTCGAATCAAATTTTTCCATTTACATCGGTCTTGGGCAGTCTGTTCTAGCTCCTCCCACGTGATGCCCAAGACCTCTAGCTCCTGCTCCACCGAGCGACGCCAAGTTGTTCTGGAGCGGCTTCTCTTCCTTTTGCCAGACACTTTCCAGGTCAGTGCTCTCTTTGATAGGTGGGTATCGGGCTTTTTCAATATGTGACCAATCCAATGCCACTTCCGCGTAAGGATCTCCTTCTCCATTGGTGTCTGCTTAGTGATCCTCCACAGCTCTTTGTTAGTGATCTTCTCAGGCCAAAAGATTTTCAAAATTTGACGCTGGCACTTATTCACAAACACTTGAAGTTTTTTATGAAGTCCTTGCGAACAAACCAAGCAGTAGGTAGGTAAAAAATATTTGTCCTAGCCTCCAACTTAAAAGATATGGATGCTTCTATACTATCTGCATTTGCTATAACTATTCGTCCGACGTGTAGGTATTACATCTAAAAATAACTTCATGCACCAACAACGAAATAGACTTGTTAACTTCAACTCACTGGAAGGAAGAACAAAAACTGTATGCATTAAAAATTACAGAATAAAAAAATAATATGAGCAGACAAGTGTGGCTATAGACAAACAAATAACGGTTCCGCAGCAAAGATAAACGTTTAGTATTAAAATTCAAATTATCGAATTGTGATTTTTATCATTGACTATTATTTTTTTTGAAATGGCGGATAAAAGGCGATTCACAGAGGCACAGATGCGAATGTTGTGATGGATGTGTGGAGTGTGGAGTAACGAGAATGGATAGAATACGGAATGAATATGGTAGAGGAAGTCTGAAAGTGGCACCTGTGACAGAGAAGTTGAGAAGTGCGCGTTTGAGATGGTACAGGTATGTGATGAGACGAAATGAAAATGAGGTTTCTTAAGAGAGTGTTAACTATGAATGTGGAAGGATATAAAGGAAAAGGTAGATAGACCTAAGAAGAAATAGAAGGATTGCATGAAAGACGATATTATGTGTAAGAGGGGTTCAATATGAAAATTTTCCGGAACCCTGAAACTGGAATCATTTAGAACATGCATCGAATTTTTTTTACTATTATTCTATAAACAGGCATGGACAGCTTATATTATGTATTTGTTACTTTTTCTTGTTAATAAATTGCCTTGAAGGATAGCTGTTGAAAAATTCATTAAAATGTATAATATTATTCTTAACGTCGTCGCTCGAAAACGCATCAATGGTCGTTGAATAATTTATGTTCGTAATTTATGACAGTATTGTATTAACGTTGATGTTCTGTGCTGCGGTTCGTAAATACCGCTTAAGACGAAGTTGAATTTAAAATAAGCATCTCGTGCTGGGGCCATTACAGCGAGAGATTATGAATCGCATAGTTGCATAGGACTATTCGAATTATGTACAGCGTAATTACGTTTTAGATTTAGTTTAGATTTTTTTCCTACCTAAGCTGAGAGCCGTGAGAGGCTATTTCAGCAAAACCAAACCCCTTGCTAACACCAACCCTAGCAAGAGCCGTGCTTCGCAGAATCTACCACCGGATCGGAAACGCGACCTACTGAGAAGATCCGGCGAGAAACTCAGTGGGCTGTGTCTGAGGGTTAATTTACTCGTCGAGCCCTTCGTCGCAAGCGACGGGTTCGACGAGAGCGATGACCGGTGCTTGAGGTACCTAAAAGCACCGTTAGTGGATCGGGATGATCCGAAATGATATGTTTGGGGCGACGTCGACTGCTTTCCATTATGTGCGCAGGATCGTGAATGTAGTTACCGGCGGCCACGATGAGAGGGTTCTCGTGTCGTGCCGCTTTATCGAAGTGGTAGTTTAGAACGTATTAGCGTGATTAAACGTCAATTTCATTGAAACTTCATAAACGTTTCTGAAGGTCGTGCCGCGGTCATGCCTTGGTATGAGCAAGACCGCAAACTTAAGAAACAAAAGTACGGAAAGATTTGTATTTATTAAAATAATCGGAACATAAAAATAGGTCAGGACACTAATAAGTAAAAATAAGTCAAAGTTACAGTATTTTTAGCAAGCAAATAATATATATTTAGCATAGTGATTTTAAAATTAAACAAATATGTGGGAATGATGTTTGCTTGAACGCATGATATGATGGATGCAAGTTGATGTTTGTGAACGCAGCGGTATATCGAGAATGGAAGGGGATGACGTGTGAGATGACAGAATGACAGATAGATGAACGACGACGAACGAAGCACGAAGCACGAGCACGACGAAACTATTATAATTTTAATTTGGAGTGCTTTAATAAAACGTGGAAGTAGTAAACGCGAAACTTTTATTAATTGTCTGAAGCCTGCATCCCACAAATATATTTTTATTTTGATGTCCTTAGTCAGGATATGAAGTCGAACTAATAATGTAAAAGGTTGAAAGACTATTTGGTTTATGCAACATTTCGCTTAATACATGACATCTATTTTTGTAATTAAAGATGCGTTTTATTTAGTACTAGCTGACCCGGCAGACTTCGTAGTGCCTCAATCGATAAATAAAAGACCTAAGCTTTTTATAAAATCAACTTAAAACAAACAAAAGGAATCCATCCGACGCGGGACACATCAAACATCAAAGGAAAAACTAAATTGTTATTTTTATTTCATTCCGGGCATTTTCAGATTTATTTACCTTTTAAACCTTCTCTGGACCTCCACAAATAGTTTAAGACCAAAATTAGCCAAATCGGTCTAGCCGTTCTCGAGTTTTAGCGAGACTAACGAACAGCAATTCATTTTTATATATGTACATATATTGAAGAAGAAGATAGAAGATTACCATAAACAGTTCGATATTTTTAATTGAACTTTAATAAAGTTTACTTCAAATAGATGCAGATTTTTTTTGTTATGATTTTTATTCCAAATTTTAAACTTCAAATGGCTCTCCTGTAATGTTGCAAAAATGTAACATAAACCAAATAGCCTCTCACCTATCGATATTATTGCAGTGTATTATCACTTCAACATCAAGAAGTCTAATTACTATGATTAGAATCATTAGACTTCTTAGTCTTGAAGTTCGTGGAAGTATGTCAAAAGCTTTTGTTACATAGATACAAATAAAAATGTCTCTATAAGTGGTCAAAACTTTTGATTAAGAATAGCATTTAAGTGTAGGTATTACGTGGTCAGGATAAGTCGTTTGTCAACATTTTTATCGACAGCCATATACATACATCTCCGAAAACCAATTACGTGCTCGCAAAGTTACTGATGGTAGGACCTCTTGTGAGTCCGTGCTTGTAGGTACCACCGCCCTGCTTATTTCTGCCTTCGGTTTGAAGGGTGGGGCAGCCGTTGTAATTATACTTGAGACCTTAGAACTTATATCTCAAGGTGGGTGGCGCATTTACGTTGTAGATGTATATGGGCTCCAGTAACCACTTAACACCAGGTGGGCTGTGAGCTTGTCCACCAATATAATCAATAAAAAAAAGCTACTTCACGAATTGAATTCATATTAACTTGAGTGATACACCAAAAAATAATCATAAAAACTGTTAATGTTTCTTCTGCGTTTAAAAATTCATTTACAAAATAATAAAAGACTGTAAGCGGGAATCGAAATTGCTCGTGTATATTACCATAAAAAATTACAAGTCAATAATAACAGTTACGACTTTAGTTTCGCATGGCTAGAGGATATCCATAAAAAACTTTCGTTTATCAGCTGTTGTCTGACATAGTTCCGTGAAGTCCATATTATTATGGAGAAGCAAAAAGCTAGCGTTTCATATACCTTATTTCTTACATTTAGTTACTGTTCACGATTGATTTCCACGGTGAAGGAATAACATCGTGTAATAAAAATGAAACCCGCAAAATTATAATTTGCGTAATTACTGGTGGTAGGACCTCTTGTGAGTCCGCGCGGGTGGGTACCACCACCCTGCATGTTTTTGCCGTGAAGCAGTAATGCGTTTCGGTTTAAAAGGTGGGGCAGCCGTTTTAATTATACTTGAGATCTTAGAACTTATATCTCAAGGTGGGTGGCGCATTTACGTTGTAGATGTCTGTATATTAACACCAGGTAGGCTGCGAGCTCGTCTACCCATCTAAGCAATAAAAATAAAAAAGATTTGCATTTTGCTATAAAAAAATACAAACGATATGGGTAGTGAGCATGCAACGGGAATTATACCATTTCTTGACACAGATGAGTAATCAACAAAAACATGATTCTAATCTCTAAGACGACTACTTAAAATGGTATTTAATCACATCTCCCGCATATTTCGAACTGGGTTTTCTCATTTACATGCGAACGCGCCACAGCCAGACCCAGCCGCGATGCGAAAGAAAATTCTTTTCATTTCAATTCCAAAACAATATGCAGAGTGATATGTAATTAAATTTGTTGCTCATGGTCAAGACGTGTACAAGGCTGCTTCATTCGGCTTGAAGGATTCGAATTTCTGAAATAATCATACACGTAAAGTAATTTGGCTTCTGTATTAAAAAAAAACCAATGAGTTTCACGTCGGATCTTCTCAGTGGGTCGAGATCTGGTGCCACCCACCTTGAGACAAAAGTACAGATGTGGCTTTAGTACAACAGCTGCCCCATCCTTGATACCAGTGTGCTTAGTGCGAGTTTCTTAACGTTCTCGATAACGTAAAAGTTAAGCCAATTTTGTATGCAGTTGGAACAGCGCCCCTAGCGGCAAACGTACGGAAATGATCCCATTCCATACAAATATGAGTTAACTTTTACGCTATCGAGAACTTTAAAAAACTCGCACTAAGCAAGCACACAGAGCGCGTTATTCATTCGCGCCAGAAATAAGTAGAGTATCTACTCGTGCGGGATCACAGAAAACGGACGTCTTGAAGTAAGTGAATAATACCTTAAAATAATATGTTGCGTAGGTAGTTTGACACAAGTAGAACGCGTTAAAGAAGGTACTCAATAAAATATATTATCTCACAGCCCGTATTCTACATAGCAAGACATTACCTACATGAACCGAATGTCGATATCACTCGTGAGAGCAGAGTTGTCAAAATGACAAATTGTCAATGCAGATTGCTTATCTATGGTCGCCATTTTAATTTATTTTTATCTCCTACCTGTTTGCTGATAGCTACTTGCAGACGGGAGCATTATCTCATACCCGATCCTGTAGACCGAATGGTAAACAGTCGACGTCACCCTAAACACGTCATTACAGATCCTACTGATCTATTAACGGTGCTTTTAGGTACCTCAAGCACCGGTCACCGTCCTCGCTGAACTCGTCGCTTGCCACGAAGGGCTCGACGAGTAAATTAACCGACAGACACAGCCCACTGAGTTTCTCGCTGGATGTTCTCAGTGGGTCGCGTTTTCGATCCGGTGGTAGATTCTGCGAAGCACTGCTCTTGCTAGGGCCAGTGTTAGCAACACTTTTGGTTTGTGCCCCGTGAGCTCACCTACTAGCTCGGTGAATATAAAATAACCCCTCGAGGCTACTAGAATAGGTAGGAAAAAAAAGCATTGTCATTGCAACACGGGTGGACAATGTAGAAAAGTCAGTTTAATTACTACGTGTAATGGAGTGAACTCACGAAATGCGTCCTTTCGCGTCCTCCGAGTATTTATCTGTGACTAGCTGACCCGGCAGAAATCGTAGTGCTTCAATCGCTAAATAAAATACCTAAACTTTCGTATAAAATAAACTTAAAACAAACAAAAGGAATCCGTCCGACGGGGGACACGTCAAAGGAAAAACAAAATTGTTATTTTTATTTACCTTTTAAACCCTCTCTGGACTTCCACAAATAATTCAAGACCAAAATTAGCCAAATCGGTTGAGCCGTTCTCGAGTTTTAACGAACAGGTATTTGTTGATTGAAAATCCCGTCATATATACATAAATAATTCTTTCAGATACCATTAGCCGTTGAACTTATTCAACCATTGCACTTAATTTAACTTGAATCAAGCCAAAAGACGATAAAAGCAATAACATTCCAATTTCGCAACGCCCTTTCGCTCTATAAACGCGAAATCGTTATTTCGATTTGACATCAACAACCGGCGGACTAAAACGGAAAGCGGTAATTCAATCATGACATTTAATTGAAGTGTTTTTAAGATACACAGTAATTACTGTACATTCGAGTTTAATCGCTCGCCCGTTAATTGACTTTGTGTCGTAAAAGTATCATGTTCGGTAAATTATAGCTGTTGCTATTTTAATTATAAACTTAACCGACTATTGGAATAAAGGTGCAGACACGCATATCTGTCAATATGATTTTATTTTTATTTTGTTTTTTATTGAACTAGATATGCCAAGAGCTCACAGTCACGTGTCATGTAGGTACTTCATTATCTTGGAACATGAAGTTGAAGTCTCAATGGTATTGAGATGACTACCTATCCCAGGGTACCCTATTGGGATACCTATCCCTATTGGGGAGTAAGGGGGTGAACGTAATTACCATCGATACGGCCCCAAAAGTCAACCTCACCTGCGCGCGTGACTGCGGCGACTAGTAGTCGTGGTGCTCCCTGCTAGATAACGGAGGAAGCAATGGCAACCGATCAGTGGCGGGATAACCATATCCCCAGCTGGACAACCAGCTGGATGAGGCTGCAGCGACCTAGGGGGCTAAGCCGCCTCTAAAAAGTTTTGGGACGGAAAGGAATGGGAAGCTACAGATCTGTGAGGAAGCTAGTGCAAAAACTAGACCAAGGTGGTCACGACCCTCATTAATGAGGAAACGAAGAAGAAGAAGAAGACCTATCCCAATCGAATCGGAACGCATGATTAATTAAGAACTCCAGATGTATATGGCATTGGAATTGTAAATTTGATGAGCACTGGTAATAACTATTAATTTGTTGTAACGTCAAGTAGATTAGACCAATCTCACACTATTATATGGCAGCCATCTCGCATTGCTGCTTAAGCAGATGTGAATTCACTAGCAATGGCTAAAGATCTGCTCGCAATGCAGTGTGCACAAATCACACAGCAAGGATAAATTCATATATACACGCTTTCGTCATTCTCACTGGCGTTGGATATAAAACAAACATGCAACATGAAAATACTTTTAGGTTTAAAGCAATTGAAGGCGAAATTAAAATAATGTTGAAGTCCACTTTTTTATACCAGCAAATTTAAATCACATCTTTCGTTCAACTGGATTGAGTATAGATAATATTATATTATATTCTTCACTATTCTACAGAACAGTAACACTGACGGACACTGTTTGACCATATGTCGCATCGTAGATAAAAAAGATGTGTGGTGTCGTGGGACACCGGATAGGAACAAAGTTCCTTATTATAAAAATATTAATTTTAAGTTCTATTCGAGGTATAAAGAAAATAATTATTCAGGTTTACATTACAAATATACATTACAAATACAAAAAAATTACAAAGTTATCAACTTTATTTTATTCACAATGTTTTATAAAAAATATATTAAAAAAAATATGTTATTTTTTGTACGTTATTACAAAGCTAAGTCGTACACTGTGTGCATGTCGTACCCCTCCGCATCGTCCCATAAGGAAATTCGTTAAAAAGGATTCATCAAAGAATCAGAAGATCGAATAACGGAAAATTAATAATGATCTTAGAAGAAATAAAAAATGTTAACTGCAAAAAAAAAAGAAACTTTAATACGCCCAGAAGAGTCAGTTTTAATTTCCGGTCCATTCTATTGTACGACTCTGTTGATTGTGGTAGTGAATGTTTGAGTCTAGATTGTACCGACGTTGTATATTTTCCTCAAGGAAGTTGTATTACTTTGTTTTATGCAAGTTTATTTGTTTTTTTTTGTCTGATGGGAGACACCATAGATAATGGCTGTAGGAATGGGTATCCGTAAAAACTTACGAAACTGTCAGCCAAGGAAGGAATTTAGTCACAATCTTTCAGGGAAACCATTGTAATCATTGTCTATTAGATTTCACATTGATAAAGAAAGATATACAATGAAAACAATATAAAGTGCTAAAGCTTATTCATAGCTTACTGTTTTTTACATTATGTTACAAAATGATTATCAACTGACAGCCGCTCACTTGTCAAGCCTTTCTTGATGTCGAGATAAGCTGCAGGCAGTAATTTCCGCCACTCATAAATCTATCCTTTCACACTATAAATCTTCAATAAACAATTGCGCAAAAACTAGTCGTTTGGTAGTTTGAGAAACACTGTACTGAAGCCTGAACAACGTGTTGGCATCGAACCGCAAATTATGTTCTTGATTCATAAATTTTTATTTTATTTTTATTACGTAGATGGATGGACGATCTCACAGCCCACCCGGTGTTAAGTGGTCACCGGAGCCCATGAACATCCACAACGTAAATGCCGCTACCCACCTTGAGATATGAGTTCTAAGGTCTTAATATAGTTACAACGGCTGCCCCACCATTCAAACCGAAATGCATTACTGCTTCATGGTTGAAATATGAATGGTGGTGGTACCTACCCGCGCGGACGCACAAGATGTCCTACAACCAGTAGCAAATTATAATTTTGCGGGTTTGATTTTTATTACACGATGCTATTCCTTCACCGTGGAAGTCAATCGTGAACATTTATTAAGTGTGTATTTTATTACAAAAATTAATACCCGTCTGCGGGATTCGAGCATCGTTACATGGCTTGATACGAATGCAACGGACGTCTTACCGTTTAGGCTAACACGACTATTATAGTAATCTGATGATTGAAGAGTACTAGTTAAATTTTAATGTTGCGTTGTTCTTGAATTCCCTGTGATATTTTTATTTACTAATTTGGAAATTTTGCAGATTTTTTATAGAGAGATTTTTTATAGACATTACAACTAGAATGCTACTAACTAAATTAAGGCATGAAGTGCAATTCTCGATTTTGTTGTATTAGTGGGTCATGAATGCTTCACAATAGAAATAGGCAATGCCACGTCTGTTCGGCCACTGACAAATCATAGAGGTTTTTATCAGGGGTAAAGGCGTTGTTAGATTTAATAGACAAATGTCACGCAACTCGCTAGACAAACTGATCACACATATGTCTCGAACTTAAATGGAAAATTATCAACACCCACTCCAGCGAAGCTAAGGCCGCGAGCACACCGCAGCATTCAATCGCACGATTTATTGCGATTCTCGATAAAATTATAATCGTTATTTATCGCTACGGTCGGCGACGGGCGTGCACTTGCATTATTCATATTATAGCTTGTTGCAATGTCTCGACACGATTTACTATTCATTGTTCGACGACTGTCGTGTGATTTCTGAAGGTTTTCACACGACGATTTCTGATGTTGCGATTTCTCGATACGACGACGGCGCGATGCGATTTTTATTATCGTTTTATGGATTGTCGTTTTATCTGATTTCTGTTTATTGGCGATTTGTTTTATATTAATGACGGGATTTTGTAAGAGCTTGTATGTCGAATAAATTCATTTTATAACTTTAATTGCGATGACAAGCATTTTAATAAAAATTGAAATGTGCATAGACTAAAAATCTTTGTCTAAATTTGAAATCCAATCAATAGGTATTTCAAAATATTTGGATATGAGGTATGAGGATATTTAAAAAAAAACAACGTGTAATTTAATAGATTTTTTAGTTTTTCTGGTTGTCAGTTGTTTTAAATTATAAATTCATTGAACAAAAATGAAAATCATACCTCAGAAAATGCATTAAAAAATAATACAATAGAAGCTTAACAACGAATTCCAAACAAGTTAACTCAACAGCGAATGCAAATTGCTTTGCTAATTTACATTACTTGCAGGCGATAAGCTGGCCGCCCGCCACGGCCGTGTGTCCGTCAAGGTGGACATCTTAATTGCCGTGCCGGTGTAATGTATGTCCGAGTCGCAACAACTCAACTCAAAGGTTTTGCGATTTCTTCATTCGGAGAGTAGCAGTTCCAGCGGTGTGAAAGTTAGCCTTTTTTTTTCATTTTGATTGAGTCTTCGATCTCATACTTTAGGCAGTACTGAAAGTCTAGAAACTATTTTAATTGGCCTAAATAGTTACTGAAGCCCGAGACTTATCTATTGTACAGATGTTGAGAGAAAACTATTGATTGGACACCAAATAGTGCAAAGTTCCAAAATTCTTGTGAAATGGCATCAGCCTGTTTAGTTTCTCGCTGGATCTTCTCAGAGCAAATCAATTCCTTTCCATGGTATATGTATTCCCGAGGCTATTAGTGCAATTTTAAGAGGCACTTCGATGACTGATAACACCAGCCTTAATGCTCGTCCATCCGTTGGTTAAGCTGGAAAGGTTCACGGACACCATCCTTCATCCTAAAAAAAGAATAAATTATGTATTTCTGTAATCCGATAATAAAGCAAAGGAACAGTTATGTTTTTCTACGCAAACTCAATGCCACCTCAAGGCTACATTAACGTTTTATCACGACTCCTTAAAAATGCATTCTGTCATCAGGAAGAAAGTGCTTTTGCAATATAATATTGTCATTTCGTGTTAACTTCTCAAAGCGGTCGGTAATCACATTCTAATGGCAAAACAATCGAAATATATTTAAAAAAAAAAAATAGTTTAAATTGCGCAGTATGAGTCGGTAAAAAGTATTGAATGTAATTTAATGAAAAATCTCAAATTGTTTTACTCGCAAACCTTAAAGAAAAGAATGAATTGGAATTAAAAGTGTAATGTTGTTTTAAACTGACAAAGAACAGTTGGAACGAAACTTTTTCCTGAATTAAAATAGCCAGCGTTAAAATAACAAGTAACAAAAGGAACCCGTCGCTAATTGTCCAACTAATTAAGGACACCTTTTAGTCATCAATCAAAAAGCTGGTGAAGTGAAAAAACGGGGTGCACAAAATTGCGGACAAAGGCCGAAGTCTGAAATTTAGAGAATGTTAGCTGATGAAATACTTTTTTTCAATTTTATTGGATTTAGATTAGTAATTTAACCAATCATAAAACGGTTTTGTAACAATGGAAAATAGATTCAGTAAAAATTATTGTGCTCCCACAATGGTTGTCTGTGTGTCCAAATGACCGTGTGCATTGCTGAGCAAATAATTCGACCTTAAGCTCTCGTTATGTGATCATTGTCGCTTTGGCAACTTAAAGGAAAGCCTCCGCCGAAAAGCTTAACAAAAAGAAAAAAAAATCATTTATAAAGATATGTGTAACCGACATCTGTGAATTTTTTCTGCAAAAAAAAAAAGCCGCGCCTACAAAACTTACATACAGCATACCTTTCATTTACAGGGTTTTTTTAAGAGACTATAGACATTGCTACATCTATATCAGGGGCTCCCAAATTTATTTTGTGTACTACCCACTTTGAGAATAAATTATTTTTTAACGCCCCCTTTTTTTTCACCTAATTAATAACCACAATAGCGGGAGCTCAGTCGGTGTCTAAGAGTCCTCCTAGATGAAATTACAAATCGCCTCCCAAGCCTCTACACAACGCCCCCATTATTTCAAACAATTTCGTAATATACCCTTAAAAGGGTCTAAAAATTTTACTTGCGACATTAAGTTTTTTTTGTTTTCCTTGTAGGTGGACGAGCATGAGCTCACCTCATGATGACGAGTCACCTTCGCTCTTGGACATCAGCGATGCCAGGAGAACCGCCTAACCGTCTACAAATACGCAATAAGTATAAGTATGCAAGAAACATAGAATCTACAATATTGGTATTTCATAAGAAACAAATAAATTAATTAACACGAGATAAAATAAAAATAGAAATCCAGCTTCGTCTTGCATTATGCATCAAGGCATACGTTGGCAAGATAAAAACGTTATGAATAAGGTGAAAAAACTGCAGATAAATGTCTGGGATATCCATCAACGTTTAAGTATTGAATCTTTAATGATCTCCGCGTCTTGATACCTGAATAAATCTCTTTTGATTAGTGCACTGTATTGTTTAACTTTCGAAACTTATTATAATCGACACTGTTCTTTAAGGTTAGTTGAGACTATTCTTTAGTTTTCAATTGGGACTATTCTCAAACATTACGGTTCCAATGAGCGAAAAATATGTAATGTGGTCCTAAAGTTTGAATCTATACTTGGACAAAATCACACAGATATCAATTTACTGGTGGTAAGACCATTTGTGAGTCCGCGCCGGTAGGTACCACCACCCCGCCTATTTCTGCCATGAAGCGTTTCGATTTGAAGGGTGGGCAGCCGTTGTAACTATATTTAAGACTTTAGAACTTATATCTCAAGGTGGGCATTTACGTTGTAGATGTCTGTGGGCTCCAGTAACCACTTAACACCAGGTGGGCTGTGAGATCGTCCACCCATCTAAGTAGGTAATAAAAAAAAGAGAAATATTAAGGTTGACGTTCAAGTTGGTCTAGGTTCTATACGAGCAAGTAACTTATTAGGTACTTTAAAATGTATTCGTAATGAGAACTCCATTGAGCGGTTGGTGGTGCAAGGGAAAGTCGAGGGCAAAAGATCTCGCAGACGATCTCCAACACGATGGACCGACCTCATAAAATCTGTGACTCACTCCAACATAAATTATTGCTCTCACTCTGTGAAACATCGCGGGACATCGTGTCGCATCGCGAGAGCAGTATCAGTATCAGTATCGCAGGATCCGACTGATGCATGACCACGACCACTCTGTCAAGAGTGTACGACTAGGAAGAAGAAGAGGAAAATGTAATGCAATGCAATACGTTTTATTTATTACAGTCACCGTCCTTGTCGAATTACGACAAAGAAATAACACAACCCGCCTAGTTTTTCGCCGAAACTCCTCAGTGGGTCGCTCTTCCGATCCGGTGGTAGATTCTGCGGAACACTGCTCTTGCTAGGGCCAGTGCTAGCAAGCTCTCTCAGGCTGAGCCCTATGAGCTCATCTACCAGTCATTGAGTAGCTGGAGTAGCCTCTTAGGTTACCAGCGTATAGGTAGGCAAAATATATTAAATGAACTAGCTGACCCGGCAGACTTCGGAGTGCCTCAATCGATAAATAAAAGACCGATGGGGGACACATCAAAGAAAAAACAAAATTGTTATTTTTATTTAATTAGGAGCATTTTCATATTTATCTAGGTACCTTTTAATAATTCAAGACCAAAATTAGCCAAATCGGTCCAGCCGTTCTCGAGTTTTAGCGAGACTAACGAAGAGCAATTCATTTTTATATATAGAGATAATAATATTTTAAATATTAGTTTTTTTTTAATTATGAATATTTAAATTCTAAAGAAAGATTCTAAAAAATCTAATATTAAAAAAAAAAGACATGCCCGCTGTGTTTCTTGCCAGTTCTTCTCAGGACCGAGGCTAGTTTTTGTGAATTGGCGGTAGGTAGTTCTTTTTGACGTTCAACAAGTATGTACTTTCGTTTATGTTGAATAATATTTTTTTTTATTTGATTTGATTTGATTTGCATATTTTACTAATACGGCTTCATTATATTACTATTTTTTATAGTATTTAATACAATAAATAAACAGTAAAACCGTACTTAAAATAATTACAGCATCTAAACAGAATTTTTTGTTCAAAATGTCTTTGCAGTTTTTAGGAATAGTTTTTTTTGTGTGTGCTCTAACCTGTCGTGTCATACTTGTAAAATACTTAGTCTGGCCATAAATACTGTTAAATTAAAAATAAACAAAATATTACATTTGAATTTGGAATCTGTCATTTTTATATGATTGCTCATTGAGTATTCTCATTTTGGCGCCAATACATTGTACAATATTTTGCGATATTAAAATGGAGTGGGGCGATAAAGAGAACCGAATCGCTGTGATTGCATTACACAAAGTAGGTATGGAGCCAAATGCAATTTTTAAAATTCTCGATACGCTTGGTATTAGTAAAATGTTTGTGTACCGGGATATTAATAGGTGCAATGAGACCTCCTCTGTTTGTGACAGAAAAAGATCTGTGTTCCTACGAAAAATGTGGTCAAAGCAGTAAGGGAAAGAATTCGAAGAAATCCTGTCCGAAAGCAAAATATTTTATCTCGGGAGATGAAGATGACCATGTCGCGTATTTTAAAAGATGACTTAGGACTTGCAGCCTATAAGAGACGTACTGGTCATTTCTTAACTGATAATTTAAAAGAGAATAGGGTGGAAAAACGAAACAATTACTGAAGCGGTACGCAAAGGGAGGTCATAGAAAATGTTTGTTTACCGATAAGAAAATTTTTACAATTGTGCAACATTTTAACAAACAAAATGACCGCATTTATGCTCAAAGCTCTAAGGAAGCTTCCCAATTAGTCGACAGAGTGCAACGTGGGCACTATCCGACTTCAGTGATACTTTTGTGGAAAAGGTATTAAAACATCGGCACAAGTGTATCAAGATACCATTCTTGAGAAGGTAGTGAAGCCCCTTAACAACACCATGTTCAATAATCAAGAATGGTCCTTCCAGCAAGACTCGGCGCCAGGTCGTAAAGCTCGGTCTACGCAGTCTTGGTTGGAAACGAACGTTTCGGACTTCATCAGAGCTGAAGACTGGCCGTCGTCTAGTCCCGATCTTAATCCGCTGGATTATGATTTATGGTCAGTTTTAGAGAGAACTCTACTAGAACTGCTTTAAACGCCATGATAATTTGGAGTCCCTAAAACAATCCGTACGATTGGCAGTGAAAATTTTTTCCATGGAAAGAGTGCGTGCTTCTATTGATAACTGGCCTCAACGTTTAAAGGACTGTATTGCAACCAATGGAGACCGCTTCGAATAAGCTTTTTATACTTTAAATTGTTTTATATTTATGTATTAAACTAACACACTGTAAAAGTAATAAATGTTATTTGCAATAGAATTACCTAGGTACCAGACTAAGTATATGAATATAACTGCCTGCGGTATTTAAATATGTATACGTCATTGTCTGGTACCTAGTTTTATTTATTTTAACTTATTAATATTTAAGTGAATTCAGTCTACATCGTTTGTAACAAGGTCAGAATACAAAAATCACTTATGCAGCTGTGACCTGGACGTTGAAATGTCGAAATTATACAGGAAGCGGGCTGCAAACAACTGCATACTGTACATAGGCCATCAATCAGACGTAATGTTGCCCGAATCGTTTTTGGCTTTGTTCATGAATGAAACATGGGCATTTAGTTAGGTGCTTCTGTCTGTTCTCAGTATAATATTTCCATCGATAAACTCTGAGATTTTCACGTTTTTTTTTTGTTTTTTTTTTTGAGATACGTACGACACTGTTCAGACGTTTTATGGGACAGGAATTACCATGCAGTCAAGGACACCGACAGAATTTTTTTTCGTCGCGATGATGTCATCTGTGCAACTGAAAACAATTGCGATTCAATACCGATTATTTCTTTTTTTTTTTGGTTCATAAGTCAAATGGCGGTGTAATATTTTTATTTGCAATAATATTTATCCGTCTAATGTAATGTTAATTGGAATGATATGAGCAGGTCAATACTTCATTTTGGATCCTTCCGATCCACTAACGGTGCTTTTAGGTACCTCAAACTCCAGTCATCGTCATCGTCGAACCCGTCGCTTGCGACGAAGGTCTTGGCGAGTAAATTAACCCACAGACATATCCAACTGAGTTTCTGAGTGGGTCGCGTTTCCGATCCGGTGGTAGATTCTGCGAGGCACTGCTCTTACTAGGGTTAGTGTTAGCAACGTCGTCAGGATTGAGCCCTACTTGTTAGGTTACGCTGATATTGCCTCTCAAAACTATCAGCTTAAGTAGGCAAAAAAAAAGAGCAGTTGGACTTTATTACGTGGTTTCGTCTTTCGTTTTGTGCCTTCTCCGTCTATTAATCATCTATATATAGATGCGTTCCGTTAGCTTAAGGAAGATATGGTAATAGTCTGTCAGATTATTCAAATTCAAAATATATATAAGACCCAGGCCCTCACGAGTTTCTGTCATACTTATCCAGTAATATTGTTTACCTAGTGCAGATGCACCGGTGTTCGAATCCCACTGGCGGGTACCAATTTTTCTAATGAAATATGTACTCCACAAATGTTCGCGATTTACTTTTTTTTTATTGCTTAGATGGATGGACGCCCAGCTCACAGCCCACATGGTGACTTCCACGGTGAAGGAATAACATCGTGTAATAAAAAATCAAACCCGCAAAATTATAATTTGCGTAATCACTGGTAGTAGGACCTGTTGGAAGTCTGCACGGGTAAGTACTACCACCTCGCCTATTTCCGCCGTGAAGCAGTAATGTGTTTCGGTTCGAAGAGGGGGGGTGGGGTAGCCGTTGTAACTATACTGAGACTTTAGAACTATATATCGAGGTGGGTGGGGCATTTACGTTGTAGATGTCTATGAGCTCCAGTAACCACTTAACACCAGGTAGGCTGTGAGCTCGACTACAGATATAAAAAAAAAATCTTTTTGGACCGACTCGACTGTATTTGCTATTACCCTTTATTCCAAGACGTCGTGACCTAAATGACAAGATACCTGCGCCATTTGTATAGAGCAATGCGACTGTGCCGATGTTCAAATCCCGCAGGCAGCCACCTATTTTTCTAATGAAATACGTATTTAACAAATTATCACGAACGACTTTCGCGGTGAAAGAATAAAATCTATACTAATATTATAAAGCTGAAGAGTTTGTTTGTTTGAACGCGCCAATCTTAGGAACTATTGGTCCGATTTGAAAAATTCTTTCAGTGTTAGACAGTCCATTTATCGAGGAAGGCTATAGGCTATATAACATTACGCTAAGATCAATGCAAGCGGAGCACCAAATGAAGAATATTTCAAAATCGTTTTTTTTCCCTTTTGAGAGCATCTACTGCGCGTGCTGCGGAAACTGTTAAAGTTTCGTTAAAGTAATGTATGAGATAATTGTTCCCCTTTAAAAGACCTAAAAAAGTCTTCGACAGCATTAGCCTATTTATTAAGGTTTGGTGGTAAGAGGCGGATAAAATTTAGCGTTATGCCAAAGTAACTATTCCAAGCGGACGAAGTCGCGGGCAAAAGCTAGTAATCTAATAAAAACTCTTAATGTTTAATTCTGTTAATAAAGTTGTAGGCTAAATAAAAACATGCAAATTTTTGGGAAAGCTACGAATATTAATGTCGTTGAAAACAAAAAAATTGTCTGTCTGTTGCCAGTTCTAATCATTAGCTATTTAGTTTTCACGTTCAAACGAATGCATTCCGCCTCTGAATATTTCATGGGCAACGTTTCTGTCCATTAATCTCGTCTTTTTTCCACATTTTCGGGTGAATTTTTTTGGATATTTTAATAAAATTACCATAGACGTCGTGTTTATTTTGTTACAGTTCAACGCCCACTAAGCGGATTATTTTATTGCTGTTTATTTAATTTTATTGTTTCAAGCATACGGGTGGGTTTCACCACCACACTTAATGAGTGGCTCGTTGTGACTCGTAGCATTGAGTTTACTGATCGCACACCACAGATTGGGCAGGTAAGTAGACTGACTGGTGAAGAAGTAAGTGTGAAGTAGTAAGAAGTAGGTGAAGTAAGTATACACTCAAAGCGATATTGGAAGTTCAGTCGTTGTGGCATACCTCGGCAGGCTTATAGACTAGTACAAACAAGACAGCAATGAATAAATGCTCTTAAGGAGACATACATTATTTATTTTATAATATTATCTATATATATAAAAATGAATTGCTGTTCGTTAGTCTCGCTAAAACTCGAGAACGGCTGGACCGATTTGGCTAATATTGGTCTTGAATTATTTGTGGAAGTCCAGGGAAGGTTTAAAAGGTAGATAAATATGAAAATGCTTGGAATTAAATAAAGATATCAATAAAAAACAAAATTGACGCGTCCCCCGTCGGACGGATTCCTTTTGTTTGTTTTAAGTTTATTTTATACAAAAGTTTAGGTCTTTTATCTATCGATTGAGGCACTACGAAGTCTGCCGGGTCAGCTAGTTTAAAATAAAAATAAAACTTTTTCACGATTAAGCTCGCATTTTTTATTTTCATTACACCATTTGCATGGGTTTCGAATAATGTACGGTTTTGGTGTCGTCTCGGACGGTCAGTCGTTAAGCTGTAATGAACCGTAAAAGCTGTTTTAATTATGTCCGCTGGTCGCGAAAACCGAAGATAATACTAGTGATAATACTAGCGCTATGTAGTTTTATCGTTAATGATTTAATGAGAAATGACGCGACCCATTTTAAGTTGTCTTTCTTTTTTTTCCTATTTAAGCTTGTAACCTACCGAGGCATGCCAGCATAACCGAGCTAGTAGGTGAGCTCACGAGGCTCCAACCTGAGGACGTTGCTAACACTAGCCCTAGAAAAACCAGGGCTTCGCAGAATCTACCACCGTATCGGAAACGCGACCTATTGAGAAGATCCAGCGAGAACCTCAGTGGTCTGTGTCTAAGGGTTAATTTGCTCGCCTAATCCTTCGTCGGAAGCGATGGGTTCGACAAGAACGGTGACCGGTGCTTGAGGTACCTAAAAGCACCGATAGTGGATCGAGAGAATCCGAAATTGTCTTTCATATTTGTGATACAGCAACGAGCTGGTGATGAGCTTTTTTTTTTAATGCTTAGATGTGTGTACGATCTCACAGCCCAACTGGTGTTAAGTGGCTACTGGAGCCCATAGACATCTACAACGGAAATGCCGCCATCCACCCTTAGATATAAGTTCTAAGGTCTCAGTATAGCTACAACGGCTGCCCCACCCTTCAAACCGAAACGCATTACTGCTTCATGGCAGAAATAGGCAGGGCGGTGGTACCTATCCGTGCGGACTCACAAGAGGTCCTACCACCAGTAATTACGCAAATTATAATTTTGCGGGTTTGATTTTTATTACACGATGTTATTCCTTCACCGTGGAAGTCAATCGTGAAGATTTCTTAAGTACGTATTTCATTACAAAAATTGGTACCCGCCTGCGGGATTCGAACACCGTTGCATCGCTACATACAAATGCACCGGACATCTTATCCTTTAGGCCACGACGATATCAAACTCTTGTAAAATCGATACTTATACTATTTGAGTCTGGTAGGCGTTGAGTCTCACTATAAATAAGCGCGTCTGGGTCGAGGTGTCTACATTACACTCGACAGCAATACTAAATAGTGCACTGTCTGGATCATTTGTCAAGTGACAGCATGAATGTTTCATGGACGTCTGATTCTTGTAGACATAGTCAGTGAGTGCATTTGATTTAAGTCTTGCCGCTCTGTAAGTTATATCCTTCAAATCGTTCCTTCAACACTGAGGAGTACGAAAGGAAAGAGCGCTCAAATAACGTGTTTATTTTTTTATATTAATATATTAGAAACTATTGAAACTTGTGTAGGAATTTGCAGGTTTCAGTAAAGTAAAATAGCTTCTTTTTTTTAAATAAAAATAACTCCAATGCCTAGGCATTGATTTTGCCAATGTCACAGTATACAGAAAAATGACAGGTGCTTAGAGAACAAAAAAAATTAAATACAATTAAATTTGATCAGTTTTTCCATACGCGCGAATCTGCGATTTTAAGAACGGCACAAACAAATATGTTAGACTAACTACTTTACAGATAAATATTATTAGTAAAAGATTATAACTTGTCGGTATGTAAATAAAACTAAAACGAATTAAAAAAAAATAAAGTTCAGCACATTTCCACTCTATTTATATTTTATAGTATGATAAATAGCTTAAAAAAAAATACACACTGATACATTGCTATTGAACCACATCTATTTTTAAAACTCATTTGAAGGTTGAATCTCTATTGAGAATCGGAATAATAAGCAAACGTCGTTATATTGAGTGACTTATCTTTTTGTAAGGCAGGACATCTAATAAAATATATTTTCATGACGTATGGTGGTAGGATCTCTTGGGAGTCCGCACGGGTAGGTACCACCATCCCGCCTAATTCCGCCGTGAAGCAGTAATGCGTTTCGGTTCGAAGGGTGGGGGTAGCCGTTAGAAAAAAAAAAAAACCTATAATGATAATGTCGTATGAAGCCCAAATCATTTATTTTTATATTATAAACTAGATGACCCGGCAGACTTCGTGGTGCTTCAATCGATAAATAAAAGACACATCAAGGGGACACATCAAAGGAAAAACATTCAGTTTCATTCCGATCATTTTTATATTTATCTACCTTTTAAACCTTCCCTGGACTTCCACGAATAATTCAAGACCAAAATTAGCCAAATCGGTCCCGCCGTTCTCGAGTTTTAACGAGACTAACGAACAGCAATTCATTTTTATATATATAGATTGCGCAGACGATATGAAGTTCACATTTGATTATTCACCTGCACTCAGCGAATGACTTAACAGTAAAATTCATTTAAAGTTGATCTTATTTTAACGACTATCGGTAATTTTTTCATTCGACTAAAAGGCTTTTAATATCGTGTCAAATAATACGTTTAGCGCAGCTAAATAAAAACAAAGGTTCTTCGGTGTAATCAACGCGATATTAAAATCATAAACAGAATTAAAGACATCGATTTTTTTATACATTTTGTATGTTATATTTTATGAGATGAAATAATGAAGGTTGCAAGAAAATATTATTTAAATTAATCCAAGGTAGCAAACTAAATCCGATACGAAATAAAAGGGACCACCTAACTGATAATCATACAGAGGTCATTTTTAGGGGACCCGCAATCTTCAGCCAAGCTACTCGTCCCGTCTTGCATGGGACCGGAGATCTAACGCGTCAGTAATTAAATTTACTTTTTTATAAAATGGCCTAAGCGGACGTACACCATGCCTTGTCACTTATGAAATTGCACTGGTAATCACTGGTAATTACGTAAATTTATAAGCAGATAACAGTTGCAGCAAACAGACCACTGGATGAAGATCAAAAATTTCTCAAGATCTGCCCTCAATAATGGGATTAAGGTGTCTTAATAGCCCGCACGGCTAGGTACCAGCACTCCACCTATTTTGACTTTGAAGCAGTAATGGATTTAGGTTTAAAGGGTGATGCAGTCCTTGTACTATAGAACTATGATTTCGAACTCAAGGTTGGTAGTGGGATTTATGCTATCGTGTCTTAATATTGGGTAGGCCGTATGCTCGGCTGTCTATAAGTTGCTATTGAAAAGAATAAGTCAAGACATTACTGTAATAATTTACTGGTGGTAGGACCTCTTGTGAGTCCGCGCGGGTAGGTACCACCACCCTGCCTATTTCTGCCGTGAAGCAGCAATGCGTTTCGATTTGAAGGGTGGGGCAGCCGTTGTAACTATACTTAGATCTTAGAACTTATATCTCAAGGTGGGTGGCGCATTTACGTTGTAGATGTCCATGGGCTCCAGTAACCACTTAACACCAGGTGGGCTGTGAGCTCATCCACCCATCTAGGCAATAAAAATAATAATCATATCAATTATATTATAGGTAACACCGAACGGTATTGAATTTTAACAGCACCAAACGAATTTCATAACGATCAGAATTAATTTTTTAATTCATCTAGACAAACGAAATATAACTGACTGACTAATTAGTGAAAGGCATTTTACGACAGAGAACACAATCAATAGTGTTGCGACCTGTCTCGCTTTTATCGATGGTCGATCAAATATGTAAATAACGTAATAGCGTTTTAATGGGACAACCGGTTGTTGTAAATATTGATATTAATGTTGTCTGTCGCCGCAAGGTGTCCGCCAGAACAGGAAAGGAATGAAGCTACTATATTAGATGTGTTATTTAAATTTTGAAAATTAGTCACTCAATAATGTTATTAATTTTCATATCTTCTTTTTTTTTTCGGTGGGGTCGGCACAGCTAATTTTTCTTTTCCGTTCTCTTCTACCAGCCGTCATTTCAACACTCACTTCTCTCTCTCTCATATCGTCATTCGCAGACTCCATCCATGTCTTCTTCGGTCGACCTCTTCCCCTTCTACCTTACACTACCATTTCCATTTATAACCTAGTCACATGCATCTCCTCTCTACGCATCACATGTCCATACTACGCTAACTGTTCGCTCTTTAATATGTTTTCTTTTTAAAACGCATTGACAATATATATATATGGGATTCTGATTGTTCTTATTTTCTTTTTATGTCACTTTTATAATATTGATAGATGTCACTGTCAAGTAAAATTAGATGATGAGGGAGTTGTCAAAAGAAGAAGTAAAGGATCGTACGACGTTAAGATTGTTTTAATTATTTTGTGTGAATTTCTGCGGTAATCTGCACCCTACCATTCATAAATCCCACAACTTTTATGGGGGCTCGTCCGGAATATGAAGAAAACATGGTGTACGGTGTAAAAGTGTGAATATTAGATGTCAAATAATCGCCGAGCAAGCTGTCAAACATCATCTGTGTCAATCAAGAAGAGAAATAAAATATTGCCATACTGAAAAAAATACCCGATATTTGGTAGAATTTTACCATTTGAGGGAACGACGACTATTTTATTCAGAAAAATTTATGAAGACGATTGGTTATTATTTTGGTTGATAAAAGACGAAACAATTGATACAGAATGGCACGACGAAATCAGAAAGACAATGAAGATTTGACAAAACCCAGTTCAGACGATATTACCTCTGGAAACAAACCACGGATTTCTTTTAATGACTTAGAGAAATCTATGACGCTCTTTACCGGAGATGGTACCTACCCGATTGAGACATGGATAAGTGATTTTGAAGATACTGCTACGTTAATGGAGTGGACTGAAATAGAGAAAATTATTTATTCGAAAAGACTTCTCTCTGGTACAGCAAAGTTATTTCTGCGATCGTTGGGCTCGATAACATCACGGGTCGTACTTAAAGAATTATTAAAAGAAGAATTTGCCCCAAAACTCAGTAGTGCTA
This sequence comes from Bombyx mandarina, assembly GCF_030267445.1. Taxonomy (NCBI): domain Eukaryota; kingdom Metazoa; phylum Arthropoda; class Insecta; order Lepidoptera; family Bombycidae; genus Bombyx; species Bombyx mandarina. The sequence goes on from NC_143216.1 coordinate 2,491,247, forward strand.
CCATCCACAAAAAATTAGCATCACGCAAGATGAAAACGAGTGAGACTTACCAACAGTATTTTCTACACATGAAGGAATTGGCTATGCATGGGAAAGTTGAAGACGAAGCTATCATAGAATACGTGATAGATGGTATCCGTGACTCTGAAACAAACAAATCTATTTTATACGGAGCTACCGACATGAAACAATTTGGAAAGAAACTGGAAGTATACACACAAATAAAGGAAAAGATGCACCATAAGGCTACTGCTCAGATTACGCCCACGACGACTACAGGATGCAAGCCCGTGTACACTAAGAGATGTTACAACTGCGGTGATTCTAGCCACCAATCATCGGCATGCACAAATGGAATAAAATGTTTCAAATGTAACGAATACGGACACAAATCAAACGAATGTCAGAGTACGATGAAGAAGACACTTAAAATCCAAGATGTAAGCGACTTTACTTCGAATCTTCGTCAGCCATACAAGAAAGCCAAGATTAATGATATTGAAGTTACTACTTTTCTTGACACCGGAAGCGATGCAAATTTAATTCGAGAATGCTATTATAGAGAAGTACTGTCAAAGGATAATGACTACGATCCGAACAATACACTTAATTTATCAGGAATAGCCGAGCATGAAGTACGCACAAAAGGATCTTTTACAGCAAGAATTGAAATGGATGATGTGACTTTTGAAACAAAGATTAATGTGGTAGACGATGAATACCGGTTAATATTTTACTCGGAAATCCGATATTGAACGAAATTGAAATTGCTTTTTCCGCTGATGGAATTTCAGTGAAGAAGATATTACACCTGACTCAGATTAATGATTACAAAGAAGAACTTACAGAAATATGATATTAAGACGATGAAATATAAAGACACAATTAAGAAATTACTGGAAGACTATGATGACTTAAAGACTACGACGAAGGAATCAAATGTAAAACTTAAAATTATACTTACCAATGAGGATCCGATTCACCAGACTCCCCGAAGACTCTCACCTCTAGAGTTAAACATAGTAAATAAACAGATAGAAGAATGGTTAGATCAAGATGTAATAAAAGCAAGTAAATCAGAATTTGCAAGTCCGATAGTATTAGCGAAAAAGAAAAATGGAAGTTACCGACTATGCGTAGATTACAGAAGGCTCAACAAGAAAATTATCAGAGAAAGATTTCCACTTCCGTTTATAGAAGACCTACTCGACAAACTGAAAGAAGCACAACTATTTACGTCACTAGATTTGAAAAATGGATTTTTACACGTGAATGTCAGCGAAGAAAGCCAGAAGTATACTGCATTCGTAACACCACAAGGACAATATGAATTCAATAAAATGCCATTCGGTTTGTGCACAGCGCCGTCCGTATTCCAACGATTCGTTAATGATATCTTTCAGGATTTCATTCTAGATGGCACTGTCCTAGCTTATTTAGATGACCTAATAATACCTTCTAAAACAGAAGAAGAAGGAATCAAGAAGATGAAGAAAATACTTGAAAGAGCGCAAGAATATGGGTTACAATTTAATTGGGAGAAATGTCACTTTCTGCAAAGAGAAATTCAATATTTGGGTTATATTATTTGTGATAATCATGTAAAACCTTCTACTGAGAAGATACAAGCTGTTGCAAGGTTCAAGAAGCCGGAGAATATAAAAGGACTAAGGTCATTCTTGGGTTTAACTGGATATTTTAGAAAATTTGTTAAAGATTACTCAATCATAGCAAAGCCACTGACTGATTTACTCAAGATGGATGTAAACTTTGATCTTGACATTAACTGCGAAAGAGCTTTTGAAAAATTAAAACAGATTTTGTGTGGTTCACCAGTTTTACGCATTTACGACTCGAATCTCGAATCAGAGTTACATACAGATGCAAGCATAGATGGCTACGGAGCCGTTTTATTGCAGAGAAGCCCAAAAGATAACCAGCTGCACCCGATATACTACATGAGCAAAAAGACTACTCCTGCAGAAAAGAAATATCACAGCTACTATCTGGAAATTTTAGCAATTGTAGAAGCAATAAAGAAATTTAGAGTTTATTTACTTGGAATTCGTTTCAAAATTATAACAGACTGTTCTGCTTTAACTATGACGCTACAGAAAAAAGACTTACCTCATAGAGTTGCTCGCTGGGCACTCCTTCTTGAAGAATTTGATTACAAAATTGAACACCGATCCGGAACACAGATGAGACATGTAGATACTTTGAGCAGATACCCTGTTAGCCTGATATTTACCGAAACTACTGCACGCCTGAAAAGAGCACAAGATGATGATCTGAAAATAAAACTATTAAAGAAGTTGTTAGAAAGAGAACCTTATGAAGATTTTGTACTAGAAAATGGAATATTGTGTAAAGTTAAAGATGGTACTAGACTTATTGTTGTACCTAAGAAGATGATAAATGAGATAATAAGAAAATGTCACGAGAAAGGCCATTTCGGAATTATAAAGACGGAAGAATTACTAAACCGAGACTACTACATTGAAAATAGTAAAGAGAAGATACGATCAATTATTGATAATTGCGTGGAATGCATATTAATTTCGCATAAAAAAGGAAAGAAGGAAGGATATTTACACCCGCTTGATAAAGGGGACACTCCATTGTCTACTTACCATGATCATTGATCATCTTGGTCCTTTGACATCTACGAATAAGAATTACAAATACATTTTTACTGTTGTAGATGGTTTCACAAAATTTACGTGGATCTACCCAACCAAAACTTTATCGACGGAAGAAGTACTACAAAAACTCAGATTGCAACAGGAAACGTACGGTTCTCCAGAGCGAATTATAACAGATCGTAATGCTGCTTTTACTTCTAATGATTTCAAAACATACTGTAACGAAGAAAACATAACACACTATGTAATAACTACCGGTCAGCCGAGAGGAAACGGTCAAGTTGAGAGAATACACCAAATAATAATAAACGTGCTGAGTAAACTCACATCAGACGATCCTGCAAAATGGTACCGACAGATTGGCAAAGCGCAACGTTGTTTAAATGGGACTTACCAAAGAAGTATTGGGATGACACCCTTTAAACTGCTTACTGGAATCAAAATGAGAGACAAAAGTGATGATATTCTAAAGTTGATAGAAAAGGAGAATTTAGTATACTTTCAAGACAAAAGATCAGAACTTAGAGACAGAGCAAAGCAAAATATTCAGAAAATTCAAGAAGAAAATCGAAAAGTTTACAATCGCAAAAGACGAGAAGCTATACAGTATGAAATCGGAGACCTAGTAGCGATTAAGAGAACACAATTCGTTTAAGGCTATAAGCTACATCCGAAGTATTTAGGACCATATCAAATTATACAGAAAAAAAGGAATGACACATACACTGTGAAGAAGATAGGAGACGGTGAAGGACCTATTAACACCACTAGCTCCGCTGATATGATGAAACCATGGTCTAATGGTGATGACGAACAAGAATCGCATTCATCCGGGCCAGATGAATAATGCGCGACCTGAGGGGGTGAGGCCGCGCGGCGCGCTACCAGCACTCTAGCGCGCTGCCGTGGAGTAAATAGAGCGACCGGTCGACGGTGTATCGCGTCCCGACCCGGCAGGCTGGTTCTGGTCCAGCGGGGTATTCCGGGACACCAGCGGCACCGTCCGGGCGGCCCGACGGGCTGCCGTACCGAGACGGCCGACGTTTCAGAGCCTTCGATTCGCCTCGAAGGCTCAGTCGGCTGGGCGTCCTTGGGGTGAGCCGCGCCGTCTGGTTGTAGTGTTGATCGCGGTAGCCCCCCTACCTCATCCGGGTTCTGACCTCGGAGGGGATCGGACGTCGGGTGTAAGAGTGCAGGGGAGTCGTTTAGTGGGTGGGCCCTAAAATCCTTGGGCCCGCGGTCTGCTCACAACACCATGCAGATCGTAGAGTCTCACATACCCTGCGCGCCCCTTTTGCGCGGGGACCTCGTAGGAGGTTCGGCCCTCTACCCGAAAAAAAAAAAAAAAAAAAAATGATAGCCGTGTGGGATTCTGATTGTTCTTATTTTCTTTTTATGTCACTTTTATAATATTGATAGATGTCACTGTCAAGTAAAATTAGATGATGAGGGAGTTGTCAAAAGAAGAAGTAAAGGATCGTACGACGTTAAGATTGTTTTAATTATTTTGTGTGAATTTCTGCGGTAATCTGCACCCTACCATTCATAAATCCCACATATATATAATTAAAACACGTCACTAGAAAATCAACTTCACTAAGAATAAAATATTTAATTTGTTTTTGTATACTGAATGTAATGTGCATGTAAACATATGTTTCTGTGTAAGTGTTGGTATAATTATGTATAATAAATCAAACATTATTAAATTCATGTTAAGATTTCGATGTTTCTATTTCAATCTTAAGATGTATGTTAATTGTGGAATATATAATATAGTTTTGATTTGATTTTTGTTTAATAATGTGTTACTATTATTAATATTTTTAATAGGAATAGTGACGAACGGAAATAATAAATAATATATATACATATTAGCATTTAAGTTTATCGCTTCTCCATGCTAACAAAAAATTAAAGTAGTTTAGTAGTAGTTTTCTCTAATTTTTGAAGTGAAACTTTTTTTTTTTCGCCACGTTTACTGGTCGGGATAAGTTCGTAAAGAACTTGTGTTACAGGTACCAGATAACTCAAATAAATTTAAGATTTTTATTATACACATACATATATTTAATATACATCCATAACCCTGGAACAGACATTTATATTTATCATACAAATATCTTCTCTTGGCGGGATTCGAATGATTCGATGAAACGAAAAAATGAAACGTGAAGTTAAAATATCAATTCACAGAGGGCGCTACCTCACACTATAAAAGATGATTTAAAATTATTTCTATTTAGTTTCGAGCTCGAGAACGTCTATCAACTGTGTAACATCTCGTAATCGCGATTCAGGAATTGTTGAATTTACGTGCAGCGACATCTGTTGATAAAAGAAAGAAAGAAAAGAGAAATTTCCTCTTACTAAATCATACTTACCTGGTGTAGAGATACCGTGATCATGCAGGCGGTTCCTCCAGGGTGAGGCTGCTCCATTGCACTGCGGAGTGGTTGATAGTTGACCCTTGCGATTTATTCTTATTTTTTATAAGTTTCACTTCTACCGTATGTGACTTGCACACACACACACATTTTTTTTATTTGTAAGTTTTACAGAGCACGTACATTTCCGAAGCAGCTCCAATGCACTCGCTGTTACGTCGCCAACAATTCTGTCTTATCTTGTTGAATGTGTTGCAGTGTAATTCGGTGGTCGATTAAAAGGTTTCGTAACGACACTGATTTACGATACAATATTTAGTCCCAACGATATCGACACGGCCATATCGAAATGTTAATGTTTACGTCACTCAAATATTTATCGTTGTCTCCGTGATGGCGTTCCGTTTGCGATGGTTTTATAACACGCTTTTATTTTGATAACGAAATCTGTTTGTTGTTTTGTGTATTTAAAATTATTTTTATGTTGTGGATTAGTTGAACGCGTCATTGTGATGATCGTAAATAAAATAAAGCGTAAGTATAAAGTAATAGGGTTGTCATTTTATGTGTGTGTCTATAGGGACCCTGAAAATTAGTTAGGGGTGTCGAGTATTCTGCTAATCTGCTAATTTTGTTTTAAATTACGATTGATATTTTAACAGCTTATCTCTCCGGTCTGTCAGAATGTGTAAAGAAAAACTCTTTTAATCTTCTATCTTTATTGTAACACAAATAAATTTCTGGGGAAAAAATATATACATTTGAATAGAAAGTAGTGGTTGGACATATTATCTGGCCTGCAGTAGTAATTCGCTTCGGCTTAAAAGGCGGAACATCCATTACAAAATATACACAAAAACTGAAAAAAAACTAGCTTGACCCGATTCACCTTGGCTTTGGGGTGAATCAGGTTACGTATGGGCACAATAGAGTTTTTCGATAGGGCTGGCACTATTTAGTTGTTAGGTAGGTACCTAACTTTAGGTAATTAACTTTTTAATATCTTTAATGAGTTACAAAACTTTGATGACTAAATTAAACTATATAATATTCTTAAACACTAAATAAAATCGTTATTGAAATAAATAAATTTGATAGGGACATATTAAATAAAATACGTAGCGTAATTAACTACATGCTATTTCATATTAATGGTTTGTATTCGTTTTGATATACGAATGTAAATTATAATGATATATATTTAGATGTAATTAATTTAGCTCGAAATATAATATGATCTTATAAAGCTTTGCTTTGACCATTAAAATGTATGAGATGTTCTTAGATCGAAATTTTTTCGAATTTATTAACTATGTAAGTGATCTAGAGATTCCGTAAATTTAGTGTCTTATAGTAGAATTAAATTTAAATTTAACTAAATGTTTATTTAACTAATATATTGTTATAGAGACTAATTTATATTTTCGATAATCCGAGTGTTTGTCGTATTGTAATTTGGATGATATTCTTTTTAAGTTCTAAGCTATATTAATTTTGTTAAAAGATACGTTCTAATAACTTTTGTTTAATCTAATATTAATGGAGGAATTTGAATCATAATTTATGTAAATGTGACTTTGAAGATTTTATTGCGTTGAAATTAAAATTTAAAATTTACTGAATTCGTTGGAAAGGCTGTAATCTAGGAGCAGACAGAAAGTATAGGAGTTTGAGGTAGATTCCTAAGTCTTGTAAGTCCGCACGTGTAGGTAGGTAGGTACCTCTCCCAGCGTTCCTGTTTGAAGATGTAACGGAGTAACCATTGTGGTATAGAATTGCGACCAGAATTCACGTTTCAAGGCTGATGGTATTTAAGTTATTGATCTTTATAGGCTCTAGTAATCACTTAATGTGGGCTGTGACCTCGTTCACCAAGCGATAAAAAAAATTAATAGAGAAATCAAATAATTAAAAATCAATTTCGCTGCTGTAATCATCATCAATCAAAATATCTGGTAGGGATTAGAAAGACAAGAGATCGAAAAGAAGAAGTGTAATTAAATAGACATGTATTCCGCATTGAGTGGACACCGGTTGAAGAAGTGGAGAGAGAGAGAGAGAGAGAATGTTCATTTTCTTTTCAATAGACATCAATCGAGTCGAATCTCAAAAACGAAATCTTTATTACACTAAAATACTTGATTATTTCAGAGCACAACAATTAATTAATGTAAAACAAAAAATTAAAGTCGTAAAACTAAAACGACAAACAGTTAATAAGCATAAAGAGATAAACAGATCAACAGAGAATTCGTGTTCCCATCTCTGATTTCTAATTAATGTCGTACAAAGTCAGATTATCGTCGTCATTATCACAGTACGGTCTATTTGCATTTTACGATGCATAAAATTTTACGATCGTGTCGCTTGAAGCTCGTATTGACAGTCAAATCGATATTTTTATCGATAGCTGTCGCGGCACAGCCCTAGAATGGGAGGCGGCGGGCCTTGCGTCGTCGGTACTCTAAGTATTTATAAAGAAACGACGATAATTTCTTATCGGCTTTATTGAAATGTGAATGTATTAGACACATGTGTATTAGTTTATGGATCGGAGAGCGGTTAAGCGTATTTAGTGATTAGAAGGGTTGTCAGTAGCTTTGAGTGTAGTGAATTTAGTATATTATGTTTTAGTGTTGTTCCTTTTTTTTTTTTTTTTTTTTTATTGCTTAGATGGGTGGATGAGCTCACAGCCCACCTGGTGTTAAGTGGTTACTGGAGCCCATAGACATCCACAACGTAAATGCGCCATCCACCTTGAGATACAAGTTCTAAGGTCTCAAGTATAGTTACATCGGCTATCGGCTGCCCCACCCCCAAACAGAAACGCATTACTGCTTCACGGCAGAAATAGGCAGGGCGGTGGTACCTACCCGCGCGGGCTCACAAGAGGTCCTACCACCAGTAATTACGCAAATTATAATTTTGCGGGTTTCATTTTTATTACACGATGCTATTCCTTCACCGTGGAAGTCAATCGTGAACATTTGTTGAGTACGTATTTCATTAGAAAAATTGGTACCCGCCTGCGGGATTCGAACACGAATGCACCGGACGTCTTATCCGTTAGGCCACGACGACTTCAACTTTAGTGATATTTTAACTATTATATTGGTTTCTTTTGGATTCTTTTTCGCTTTACTTTTTATTAATAGACCTGATTGATATGAGCAACATAAGTCACCTAAAAATGTACAAAAAAGTCTCGTAAAGTTTGAGAATAACAGATTCGAACCCTTGATTCGAATACAAAGAGATTTTTAGAATAAACCGCATTCTATGTTAAGACGCCTGATGTTATCGTATCGAGTAATATGACCAGGTCGGTGTTCAAATCCCGCGGGTAGGTACCAATTTTTCTAATGAAAAATTCTTATATAGGCTTCCACGACGAAGGAATAACATTAGATAATAAAAATTAAACCCGCAAAAGACCGACTGATTGCTTGCACGTGAGGAAATAAAGAAGGTAAAAACACACACCTCAACAGAAATAGGTTTACTCTGCCGAATAAGCTTGTAATGCTTCATTATCATAAATGAATTGAACATATTATTTTTTCTGTAGATAAATAAAAGATTTAATCTTCTCTATCTTTTCTTAACTGGCGTCTTTGATGCCTCAAAACAATGTATGTGTTCTAAAGACCAACTATGCTGCAGCTCAAAGAAAAAACAAAAAAGATTTTAATACCCGTTTATTGCGGAGAGAGTAACGTAGAGTTCATTTCGAGTCTCCGTTGGCTGGGGGCGACACCGTCGCATCCGGTGCCCGGGGGAAGCCGACAGAGGGCGCTGGCAAACACGAGCTCCATTTCCGGCGAGGAAGAGCGGCATGACGCCGCATCCGGCGGCAGACTGATTGGGCCTTTATTAAAAACTCACACCTGAGGCCATCGAGGGCCCGGATACTGTGTTTTTGTTTTCCACGAGACTCGCGCCCGGGGCGTTGAGCTCTCCTGCTTATGACAGGTTACTTTTTGCTGATTTTCGCAAGTGTCGTAACGTTTTTTTTGTCAAACAATTTGTTACTGGGCGTTGTTTCTTTTGATGGCCGTGTTTACACGGTAAATTCGTCGCGTTTTTGGGAAATTAATTATAATTCGAAAATAAATCTTCGATGACTTACTTCCCTGACTCGTTTTCTCTGTGAATATTTTTTGGTAGTACCCTCTCTCTAGTGTGTTCTACAGTGACTGATGTTTGATGCTGTAGGTTCAACGAACATCACTCCCAACCCCAATCACATCTAGTGCAAAAATCTTCAGACATGTCCAAGAATCTACTCACAACGCGTTATTATCTAGTATCGTAATCAATCTAAAACGTCGAGCTTAGATGAGAGCCTGTCTAAAGAAAGCTTCATTTTCCTGTCGCTATTTGCCCGAAGCTAAATTTCCTGTTAAGATGTAACGGTGCTTACGCGAGAAAAGTATCGCGTTCCAATAAATCCAACGTCTTGTTAGTATAAAGACGGATAAGTCACATAGTGCTGTTCTTAGCTCGATATCGATAAAACTTTTATTTTGTTTTGATTATATACCTCTTTCGTAAAAGAGCACTTAGCAAACCAAACACTTTAAAGAAAATGACGTTGACGTTATCCGTGGCAAGGAATTAATTAGGTCATTCATTGGTTTTTTTTTCCTACCTATGCTGATAGCCTTGAGAGGCTACTTCAGCGTACCCTAGCTTGTGTAGGTGAGCTCGCGGGGCTCAAACCGGAGAATTGCTAACACCGCCCTAGCAAGAGCAGTGCTTCGCAGAATCTACCACCGGATCGGAAGCGCGACCCACTGAGAAGATCCGGCGAGAAACTCAGTGGGCTGTGTCTATGGGTTAATTCGCTCGTCGAGCCCTTCGTCGCAAGCGACGGGTTCGGCGAGGACGGTGACCGGTGCTTGTATTTCCTAAAAGCACCGTTAATGGATCAGGAGGATCCGTGATGACGTGCTTTGGGCGACGTCGACGGTTTACCAAACGGTCTACAGGATCGGGTATGTAGTTTCCGGCGGCCACGACAAGAGGGTTCTCATGTCGTGCCGCCTTCTCAAAGTGGCGCAGCGATGCCGACTGTAGATACTTACTGACGGGGTCGAGCTCCAGGTCATCGTGGAGGTCCACGTTCCTCTGGAACCATGGTGCTCCGACGGCTATCCTGCAGAATCGGGATTGTATAACCTGAAGGGGTTTCAAGTTGGTGCGGGCCGCGTGAGCGAACACTACGCTTGCATACGTCATGACGGGGCGTATGCAAGTTTTGTAGAGGGTTACCTTATTACGGAGGGACAGTTTGCTTCGTCTACAAAGCATTGGGTAGAGTCGTCCTAGTATAAACGCGGCGCGATCGCGTACCGTTTTTACGTGGGGACGGAATGTCATCCCTCTGTCGAGGGTGACGCCTAGGTATTTGACCTTCGGGGCCCACGGTATGGGCTGGTCAAAGAGAGTGATGGGGCTAACGGCGGAGGTGTTTACGCGCCTATTGGGGAGTGGGGTGCTCGAAGTGGTATTCGGAGGGCGACCCCTTTTGAATAGCACCGCTGTGCTTTTCGTGGGGTTAATGTCTATTCGCCACTTCCGGAACCACTGTCCCATGGTGGTTACTGCGGTCTGGAGTCGCCGATGAAGCAACGACATCTTCCTACACGAGTAGTAGATAGCCGTGTCATCGGCGAAGAGCGCTAGATGGGTCTCCGGAGACCGGGGTATATCGTTGATATACAAACTAAATAGTAACGGGGAGAGTGCGGAGCCTTGCGGGACTCCGGCAGTCAGATGACGGGGACGAGAACGAGTTCCCTCTACTCGATATCGAAACGAACGGTTCGACAAGAAGTCTCGTATGATGAGCACGAGTCTGTCTGGCACTCCCATATTGTACAGTTTGTAGATCAAACCGTTGTGCCAGACTTTGTCGAACGCCTTCGCTACATCGAAGAAGAGGGCGCCGGTCGGGATTTGTTTACGCCTATTTAGCCCTATTAAGATGTGCTCCGTGAGGCGGTGCACTTGTTGTACGCACGAGTGTTTGGCGCGGAATCCAAACTGCTCGTCTATTAGAATTTTATTCGCGGTAACGAAGTCCCAGAGGCGTTTCCGAAGGAGCCGTTCGTAAATTTTGCCTATCGCTGGGAGGAGACTGATCGGTCGGTAACTAGCGGTTTCATTATTCGGTTTGCCCGGCTTGTGTATACCGATAACGTCTGCTTCTTTCCATACCGCCGGAAAGATGCAGTGCGTCATAGCGGCATTTAAGATGGTAATTCATTGGACGGTTAACAGGCCATTTTATACTAAACGACACAACCACGTGACTTGTTTAATATATCTAACGTCTAATAAAGAGTGTGAATATTGTGTTTTGCGAAAAAAGAGTATATAGTGTTGATCTTTACTGGTGGTAGGACCTCTTGTGAGTCCGCACGGGTAGGTACCACCACCCTGCCTCTTTCTGTCGTGAAGCAGTAATGCGTTTCGGTTTGAAGGGTCGGACAGCCGTTGTAACTAACCTTAGAACTCATATCTCAAGGTGGATGGCGGTTTACGTTGTAGATGTCTATGGGCTCCTGTAACCACTTAACACTAGTTGGGCTGTGAGCTCGTCCGCCCATCTATGCAATAAAAAAAAGATCTACAATAGAGCTTACAACGCAAAACATTTCATTAAGGTATTTCTATACGCTCATGACACTGGCCAGCCAATTCTCTTCCCGAAATAATTCGGCACATTCAACAATAAACAGTTTTTACGACCACAAGCCCATAAAAATACGAACTTTGACTGTAAATCTCGTACAATATTTTCAGCAACATCGTTAAAACTTAAGCTTTATTGCCGAACTAAAGGAGTTTTCGATATAAAATCACGTATGTGTATATCGAACGGTCAACGTTGTAGGTCCCCGGGGGACTATTACATGTGTCGTCGGGAATCGGCTAGTGGAGAAAAACAAGATCTTCTTTAACGAGAAGGCTTTACGCGTCCCCTGGCCGTTCTAAGCGCTTACAAAGCTCACCTCCACCGAAAAGTGGAGTGTAAAACTTTTTAAATAGGAAGCTTTTATTCATTGAAATGAATCAGCCAGCTTGTTTAGGATGTTTGAATTAAATACTTGGAAATTAATGAGCGAGAGTGTTATTATTCTGGGCACGGTAAAGAAGCAAGGGATTTTATCAATTTGTAAACATTTCACTTTAACGATTGTGATGACTGGCGGGTGTAGGAACAGAAAAGTACCCTAATACTTGGTCTGGGTTCAAGGCGAGTGATTGTATTCACGCTGTCAATAGTAATAGGCCCAATAAGAGGATCACCCATGGTTAAATTTTCTTATTTCATCTAAGCACGATGGACACAGGAATCAGCATGGGTAGAGTACCACCACCTTGCCTATTTCTGCCGTGAAGCAGTAATGCGTTTCGGTTTGAGGGTTGAGAAAACCGTTGTACTGTAAAACTGAGACCTTAGAACTCATAATGTAGGTGGTTTACATTGTACATGTCTATGGGCTCCGGTAACCACTTAATATCAGGTGAGCCGTGAGCTCATCCACCCAATAAAACTAAAAGCCCACCCAGCAAGCAATAAAAAAACAAAAATCTAATCTATCTATCTTCTGATCATTTTTACTTTATTTGATAAAAGTACACAGTAGCGCCATCTCTTGTTGATATTCGTGAATCTACGAGACAAAGAGCTATTCAATTGTTGAACAATTCACATTATCGAATAAAATAATTTCGCATTTCTCGTAACATCATTACTGAACCAAACAAGGTGTTTTAACGTAATAATAAATTTATCGAACCGAATGCAATGTTTGTTCGTTTATCTTAGCGTGGCTTTGATAACTGTGCGTCAAATTCTGTGTTAAATCTTTCGTAAACACGGCTATAATTTCGTAAGGAAACGTTTTGTTGGCATTCACTGTTTAAATGGACCTATTAAATTTTATCATGATTCTTTTACGATGATTCTCTTTATAATGAAATTATGTTACTAATCGCTTCTATTCGCGGCTTTACGCGCGTGATAGTACAATATATAATAGTTTAAAAAAACTAAGGAAAACCACGCTTTATATAAAATTCAACTAAAAAATAGAAAATAAATTTTAATAAATTTAAATTGAAAATAGTGTAAAAAAAATATATTTTATTGTAAAAAAGCGTCATCAACTTTTTTTTTCCTACCTAAGCTGGTAGCCTTGAGAGACTATTCCAGCGTAACCTTAACTAGTAGGTGAGCTCACGGGGCTCAAACCTGATGACGTTGCTAACACGAACCCTAGCAAGAGCCGTGCTTCGCAGAATCTACCACCGGATCGGAAACGCGACCCACTGAGAAGATCCGGCAAGAAACTCAGTGGGCTGTGTCTAGGGTTAATTTACTCGTCGAGCCCTTCGTCGCAAGCGACGGGTTCGACGAGAACGGTGAACGGTGCTTGAGGTACCTAAAAGCACCGTTAGTGGATCGGGAGGATCCGAGATGACGTGTTTTGGGCGACGTCGACTGCTTTCCATTCTTTCCGCAGGATCGGGAATGTAGTTACCGGGGGCCACGATGAGAGGGCTCTCGTGTCGTGCCGCTTTATCGAAGTGGTCATCAACATAACATGCCTACATAACATAACATCAATTCCTGCCTTATCGACTATAGATAAAAATTATATAAATTCAATATAATATTATAATATATAATCTTATCAAATTAGTGTATTGTCATCGGTCCTCGATAAATCTACATAGTTTGAATGAAATCTAGCCGTTTAAAGTAGGTCAAAAGGAGTCAGTTACAAACATACATACAAGTAAAGCTAATATAAAGCGTGTAAAAATATAAACTAGGCAAGGAAATAGTGCCTTTTCCAAATGAAAAATATACCATATATTTTTATGTTGTCCTGACAACGTATATGTAAAATTTAGATGTATACATCTCAACGTAAATGCCTGGGCCGACTTTCAGACATGAAGTCGAACTCTGGATTGTAAAGTGTGATGGCTATCCTTTGAAACTGGAACACTGCTTCATGGCAGGAATAGGCAGGATGACGTTGCCTGCTCATGTTGGCTTACAATACGTCCTACTACCAGTAAAAGGTCTGGTACATTAGTATGGGCACAAACCATAATATCTAACCACGATCTTTTTTTAGCTCACTCTGCCTAAATAGTTTTATCAATTTTAACATCATGAGCCTTCGATCAGAAGTCATGAGCTATCGTAAAATTTGGATTATAAATTAACCTTTTTTTTTGTTTGGTCACCTGAAAATCGACAAAGATTAGGAGAATAGAACTCTAATTTTTCGCTATTTAAGTTTGGATATAAAAATGGGTAAGTAGTAATTATAAGAATAGCATCTAAATAAAATGGAACTTCTCTCTTTCTCTTTCTGTCTCACTAACTCTCTAATCTAAAAAATTGACACAAACTATAGAAATTCTCATACATATTACATGTTTTTTCCTGGTCCATTTGTGCAATAGAATTTGAAAAATTCGTATAAACAGTCTAAATGTTGTGTAGGTAGTCAATGTTACATCGCAGCTACAAGTGTTAATGTTCGAATTTATTTTTGTCATTAACATATTGAATAACCAACACAAAATATGTTTCAAGACATTTAACACGAGCCGGCAAACACCTTTTGTTGGTAGTCCGTGGAAATGAAACGGAATTTCTATATTTAATCCTAATAACATGAAAAAAAGATACAAAGATGGTAGTAGCGTCAAACATAAAAATTGACTCTTTCCACAGAATTACAATAATGATTAGAGTCGCCAGAAACGTAAATATTTGTTTTCTTTTGCGCGACATCTACCGACGATCTTTAGCGTGTCCTCGTTAAAAACACTTTTGCGCTCTCAGTCGCGCATCCCCGACGTTCCCAGAAGGACTAAAGGTAAATATAATGTGCATACGAAAACTTATTTACGATACAAATACTTTACGTAAACAGCGCGGTATCGGAACGTCACGACGAAAGGAAGGTTATTATTGAGGATATTTTCGTATTGGCTCACTAATTTGTAAAGGCTGTCAGAAAAGCCGACTCACGAAACAGTCTAATTTTGTTACCAACGTATGAACCCTAACCGCGACCTGAGATGTCGTGGAAATCAGTTCCATCATTGCCTCAAAGCAATCATGTATTCTGACTCGGGGTGTGCAAGCCAGCATATCGAACAAATAAATATGAGCACATGGTATTCACAGAATATATCACAACTTTTATTTAAGCTTCATAAAAATTAAACTAAAAAATAAATGCATATTACGAGAAACAGTGGAAATTTGTTTTGCCTCTGCTTCTAAGTATTCTTAGTTCTCGTTAAGACCTTCACTGTATTGAAATAAAGAGTCAATCTTATTACCCACTCTAGAAAAGAAAATGCCTTTCTATAGAAGTAAAAATATAGCAACAAAGACTCGTGAAAAAATCTTACAACCAATAAAACATGCCTCGAGAATCTTTCCGCACCCCAGTAAGCAGTTGATTTACAATAAAATCAAGCCGGCAACAGTTATCGTAGATCGACACTATAAAACACGTACTGTGCTCAAATAACACGGTTACGCGACCCGAGAGGCGATATTGTCCTGGACTAAATTGGATCGGCGTCCGTCGGTCCGATCGCCCGGATTATCCGGGGTCGTTAGAATGTTACGCTAACGTTTGCCGTCTCTGATTGTCTCTTTACTCTGTGCACACAGTGGGCACTGTCGCCGTAGAAAATAAACATTCCTTGTTAAAATTCAGCGTTAATTTTAAGTACACGTATTTATTAATTCTCAATTATTGAAATCTTTGTAAAAAACAGAAGTTTTTTTATCACGCCAAGATCGAAAGATTCGAAACTAACTTCTAGAGAAAGAAATGCTTGCGATCCACACACTTTTTTTTGGTTGGGCATTTATGTATAAATTAGCTTGTAAATATTTATTATGTTTTTGTTTAATTTTGTATTTTCTTTTGTAGCTCGTTTCCCTAATTCCCCAACATTGTTTCGCCATTGTACCCTTTATCATCCTTTTTAAACTACTTTATTCCTCTTTTATTTTAAATTTTCAGGTCATAAAATGTGATACTAGTATGCATTCCCGAGACAAAATACTTCGGACGTTGGAAAATTATACCTTCATCTCAAAACGACAAATATATTATGAAGTTTAAATCAACATGGAATCATTAATTTTTGAATAAACTATTTCAAGGCATTCATACTTTCTTGTGGTTAACCACATTCCATCTTATTTTCATCCATTCAGTGCCAGTTGTCGAATATTTATTATACACATGTATTTTTGTTGTAGTCATGTTTTTCTATTTTAATTGTTATATTTAATGATTTCACGTACAACATACATTGTTAATGATGTTTGCGATTATTTTAAATCACTCTCTGTTTACACCGTAGCTACTGTGGCAATTAGCAATTTAACAGGGGATAAGGTGCACACAGAGTTTTTTAATTAAAAAAATATTGAATACACGGTATGTCCGTATTTGCTTGCAATGGTGGCTACTGTGCATTCCGCTCCGCCCACAAACTCAAGCTCCGAGCTCTATCGGTGCGATCACATTTGTACATGTGTAAGTCCTTAGAAACGGATAAGCCGGCTTTTTATTCCTGTCTACCTGAAATTCAACCTTGCTACCGTTCTTTGTTTTAAGCTATCCAGTTACGACCTAGTTTCGCTGTGGCATTCGCGAAATATTAAATTATATTCACACGTATGCTGCAATTGCAATTGTTGATTTCTTTTTGTATTTGATGCTGAAATTTTTGTTTATTACAATATTTTTTTTCTATCAACGGGCAGACGATTTCGCGCCCCATTTAATCGAGGATTGGTTACCATAGAAATAGTAACGTAGGTGCTGTCACCGACCTCAGGATAAAAGATCGAATTTTCTTGTTTCTCGGAAAATTTCTTTTAAGTCGGAACTCATGAAAGCATCACGTTAGAAATAAACACAGCTATATTTAGCCATTCGTCGAAATTTTGCCTATATAAGTTTATTACACGATGTTAATCTCCCACAAGTCGTTCTTGAACACGTACTGAAATGGTATTTGGGAAAAATATATATTTGAGGACTTTAAATCTGGCAAGGTCTTAGTTAGGAATAAAATGAGACAGCATTTCTTTGCTAGCCCTCCTAATAGATCCACCTATACCAGTCTCAATGTTGTCGGATGCTGCCAGTTCTTTGCAGAAACCAAAGCACAAGTCTCGTTGTATTTTCTGAGCGGTGGTAGATGGATTCCCAGAGCAGTTGCCTTTGGTCTGCCCCTAAGGTTCTTGCCCTTTGTAAGCAAATCGCTTCCCTCCTGGCTGAGTAGGTACTTTAGTTCGCTCACCACCCATGAAATCAAGGTAAAAAGGCCTATGGGTCACAAGCAAACCCTTTTATTATTTTTATTAGCAATGGATCTTCACGTCTTGTGGAATACATTAGCACATCAACGCAAAGTTTACATACCGACTCTTAAGAAATAAGAGACGTCATGTTTTAGGCCAGGGTTTTTGGGCAAGAGACCCCTTTTCCAAAATGAATGAATACCTCAGACCTCCATAGCCAAATTGCTTTAGAAATCCTATATCTAGTTTTTATTTTCTACATCTATCCGCAAAAGCTTTTTCGTATTTGTCGACCCCTGCAAAACTTTGGGAATCCCTTTTTTAGATGTTGAAATTTTAAATAATTCTATATTAAAATATATGTTATATCATATTTCTATAATGACTATTAAATAGTTAACAACTGTGGTTCATGGCAATGAGTTTATTTTGATGTCTGCGTGTTGAACACGGGATGTTCAACCAAATAATAAGTTAAATTGGAAATCAATGAATTTCTTGTTCAAATTCAGAGCGTAGTCGCCTATGAGTCTTAACAAATTATACAAACAAAGGCCCATCAAACTCGATAATTAGTTCCACTTGGTCGAATTCCATTGGGCTGATAATTACACCGCTAAATGCTGACGGCTGAGAGTGGTCGATAATGTGAATGGAGGTTGCCGGAATCTCTAAAACTTGTTAGATTTTCATTTTCATGATTATGGTCACCGCTACCACCACGAGGACACCACGACCAAAGCCAGGCGCACAGCCAAGTCACTACTTTATTTATGACTAGTCTTATGATTTCTTCTATATCGTTCCTTCACTACTGAGGATCGCGATCACATGTGACGTTCTTTCACTGTGTTCGATCATGGATGGCATGGACCGCATGGAACAGACCACCACTAAGTGCTTCTCTTACTAGATCTGACAATCTGGCTGGTGTTCTGTCCACGGCACGCGTGCTCTCTATGCGACCTGCAATTATGAGCTTCTCTAATTCATGTCTGCGAAACCGCATGATGTTTCCGAAGAAGCTCATAACACGTTACCGGCAGATGGAAGAGAGCCTTTTTCGGATGTTTAGCTCCCTTAGAATGGACTCGTTAGTTCTCATGGCAGTCCACGGTATTCGTAGCATCTTCCGCCACACCCACATTTCAAAGGGATCGCTCTTTTTGATATCGCGGTTTTTCATGCACCTTGTCTCCGCCCAAGTCAAGTCTCATGATGGTCATGTACTAATATTCGTTTAGTCCTAATCGGTAAATCGCTTAACCAGAGCTTGTACTATATCTAAAGGCTTCATGCGTGATTCGTAATTAGCCTTTAGCTATCCGAAGTCGTCGTGGCCCAAAGGATAAGACGTCCGGTGCATTCGTATCTAGCGTTGCACCGGTGTTCGAATCCCGCAGGCGGCTACCAATTTATCTAATGAAATACGTACGTACTTAACAAATGTTCACGATTGACTTCCACGGTGAAGGAATAAAACATCGTGTAGTAAAAATCGAACCCGTAAAATTATGATTTGCGTAATTACTGGGGGGTGGGACCTCTTGTGTAACAATACTGAGACCTTAGAACCAATATCTCAAGGTGGGTGGCGCATTTACGTTGTAGATGTCTATGGGCTCCGATAACCATTTAATAACACCAGGTGGGCTTTGAGCTCGTCCACCGATATAAGATATTTCTAAGAACACATACGTGATTAAATTTTGATTTCATTCGATTAAATATCATTCAATACATTTCTCACGTGTCAGTTTATAGCGGTATTTCGATATAGCGATTAAAGATTTTTTGAAGTTTTAATACGATTAAATGAAAACCACCAATTCATCAAAACTAATTGCCAGATCTCAATATACCGTTGGTTTGTTCTGTGTGTAATGAAAGATCTAGAATTGTTTATAGAAAAATAGACTGTAGTTACTATGTCATTCTAATTTCGACGATTAATAACTCAATAGACCCTTACCACGAAAACTGTGCAGTATTCGAAATATCGTAAATAATATTATAATGACAGGAAAAACGCGAGATTAAACTTGTTAAGGTTGTTTTCGAGTCGTATCGCGAAAGCCGAATAAATTTCAATAACACCAATAAGGTTTGATGCTACAGTGGCAACGGAATCCAGAAGTATTACAGTGTGAACGCAGTCACCCATCGAGGGAAACAAGGTTAAAATCTCAATTGTATTAGGGCTGCCCCACCCTTCATGACTCAGCTCAAACCCTTTTTTTTATATCCTACCTCTGCTGAAAGCCTTGAGAGGCTATTTCAGTCTCTCCTTGACGTTTAGGTGACGTCCCTATCTAATCGTTGGTAGCCTAAGAGGCTATTCCAACTTCACGCGGACAGGTAGGTGAGCTCACGGAGCTTAAACCGGGAGTGTCGCTAACACTGCCCATAGCAAGTGCAGTGCTTCGCAGAATCTACCACCGGATCGGAAACGCGACCCACTGAGAAGATCCGGCGAGAAACTCAGTGGGTTTATGGGTTAATTCACTCGTCGAGCCCTTCGGCGCGAGCGACGGGTTCGTCGAGGACGGTGACCTGTGCTTGTGGTACCTAAAAGCACTGTTAATGGATCAGGAGGATCCGTAATGACGTATTTAAACTCAACTCAAAACTGTTTCGCGCCTTTAGTGGTTGGTACCTACTTGTTATTGTTCACAATACGCACAAAGAGCACTTCTATGTGATTCCGAATAAAACATTCGATCGTGCAATCTAAACAAATATTAAACCTCCAAAACTGCATCCTCCAGAGCTCTGAGTGTTTATCTACAAATATACGGTTACGTAAATTGTCCGAATCAATTATCATTACTAAACGGACAGTTACGCTCGTGCCTTCGCTGTTTGGAGTGTTTATACCATCAATAGTTATTTCAATTTGGTTGCATTAACAACTATACGTTATGTTTGCATTACAATATTGTGTTAATAAGCTTTCCGAAATTCGATCTAACATCGGACCACACCGTCGGGTGTGAAAACACAATTAAAGACGCGAATGTATGGTGTGTCTTTTCCTCGCTTTCTACAGTTTAAAATTGAAATTTAACTTAATAGTTTTATTTTGTGGATTGCCGAAAATAGCAGTGTTTTTTTTCTTCCAATTAACATTCAATGCGTCTCGCAATTCTGTTGAGGTCATTTCAGCGTTGCATTGATGATGATAATAGCTTTAACGATCGTATTAAATTTTAGTATTCGACTCTAAAACACGTTTAAGATCTCAGAGCATGCAATCTAACAGAAAGACGAAAACCGTAAAACCGAGTAAAAGACAATTCATAATTGTTTAGGGTTTAAAAAAACCTAAAAAAATATAAATAATATGACAGCAATGCGAGTGAAGACACATGAAGAGACATTAGCAGCATTCAATAAACGCTGAAGTTTGTTTGATTTTATTCGAGGGCCGATTCTGTTTTGTTGATGACTCTACAAATAAAAGACTCGATAATTTTATTGCTTTTTTATTTATTTAAGTGTTGTATGTCTGAGGATTGCTAAATTTAACTAAATTTCAACTTTCGAAGGCCTTGGTTCACTAAGTCTACCAAATCTACCAACCTCTCGTGTGTATCGGAAGCACAAGAGATAAATACAAGTGCACTCGAACTCCAAATATCAAATATGACAATGATCATCATCATCATTCTCCTACCCTTCTCCCAGTCACTTGGGGTCGGCGCAACATGTTTTCTCCTTCCATACTGCTCTATCGTATACCATTTCTTCGCTCACTCCCCCCCTCATACATATCGTCTTTCACACAATCCATCTATTGTTTCTTAGGTCAACCTCTTCTTCTATATATATAACAAATATAACAACGATATTAAGTACAATAGCCGTGTTGGAACAAGAGATCCATACAGTAGTCCAGATCCTTTACCACTAGACGGATAGGGCTAAGCTTGTGTTGACTGAATATAATATATTTTTTATTTCATTTGATGGTGTGGAGTATTGTAAGCCGACCAGAAGGGTTGGTGTTGCCGTTTTGGACAATTCTGTTGCGAAGCAAAAGGGCAAAGTATCTTAGATTATTATTGCCATCTCACCAAAAACCTAATCTTTATCAAATTTAAAGCAGTATAAGTCAATTACATAAAAATCTTCAATCATGTACCGACCACATTTCTAGATCATTTTAACTGATTCAATTGTTTTTACTTCGGCTGCGAAGCTCTCAAATTCCTCTCTTTTGAATGACGGAATAGCAATCATACTATAAAATTGAGATATAGACCTCAAGCCCCAATGTGGGTCGCGGTATTCATATTGTGATTTATATTGACTCCAATAACAATCTTGCGCCACAGTTTTGAGCTCGTTCATCGGTCTATACAATAAATAAATAAACGTAAATAAATTAAAAAATGTGATTGTTGTAAAATAATTGAATACAACAACAATACAGTGATCCCTCAAAAGCGTCTTTGTAATGTGTTTAAGAGAGTCATTTTCCAGTCGAAATGACAATTTAATTGAAACTCACAGTGTTTCTCGTTACGGACGCCCGAGGGCATATCCTGTAGCTCACTCGACGAAGAGTCGAGATAATATTATGAATCTCGAGACGATGATGACCGTGGAGATGATTTTGTATTACTTATGTTAAAAATGTGTAAAATACAAAGTTTTTTTTTTTCAAACGAAATGGTGTCGGCTTTGTGTCAAAGCTTAAAAAAAAGGAATACTAGATTAATAAAGCGATTGGTAGTCCGGTCACCGTCCTCGTCGAACCCGTCGCTTGCGACGAAGGGCTCGACGGGTGTATTGACCGATAGACACAGCCCACTGAATTTCTCGCAGGATCTTCTCAGTGGGTCGCGTTTCCGATCCGGTGGTAGATTCTGCGAAGCACTGCCCTTACTAGGGCCAGTGCTAGCAACACATCCCGGTTTGAGCCCCGTGCGCTCACCTACACGTCAAGGAGAAGCTGAAATAGCCTCTCAAGGCTATCAGCATAGGTAGGGGAAAAAAAATTGGTAGCAGCATTATTAAGACATTCTCACACATTTTAAAATACTAATGTTATTAAGCTTAAGGCTTCCTCATTCATTCACACCCTCATCTATTAAAATTCTTTACATGTACAATCTATTAAGAATTTAAATGAAGATCAAACAGATTGAGCTTGGAAAAAACTTTAAGATAAAATACATTATTCAAATATTAATGTTTTGTTTCCGCTCCATACATTTTCTAATTCTCCCAAAGATTTACGTGGCTATTTACTTGACGCTGACTGAGATTAGAAGATCTGCAAGTGCCTTTGCCATAACCCGAGGAAGCCAAATGCATACCATAATACTAAACTGTATCTAAGTTGTATATATTTACTATACAAATGAATATCATGGAGCTCTAATACAGCAATGGTATACAGCAGAGATGATAATGTAACTATTGTTATTAGTTTAACCTGGTCAGGAACGATTCTTTAAAGCACAAAAAATATGAATGTATTTTATTTTTTATTGCGATTTATTTATTTTATTTTTAAAACGATATAAGTAAAAAAATGTCGACTTAAGTGGCCAAGTAATGTATTGTTAAATACGTAAATAACTTTAAAAAAACCAAACGAACCGATATGTGCCTATATCCTTGAAGAGCAGTTAAGAAGATTGTACAGAACCAATATATCAGTAGCGGTTATCAATACATAAATAAAATTAGTGTCTGTTTGTAGTATTGAAATAACCGCTTTTTACTACATGTATATGAATATATATATACGGCACATACACCAAATTAACATTTTTTACAATTTTTGACTGTCTGTCTGTGTGTCTGTTTGTGCCGGCTAATCTCTGGAACGACTAGACCGATTTTGATGAGACTTTCACTAATAGGTAGCTGATGATATAAGGAGTAACTGAGACTTTTTTAGACTAGCTTCGCCCCGCGGCGTCACGCGCAGTTATTGTCTTACCGCGCGCAACATGGCAGGCTTCGCCTATCAAGGATAAAATTTAATGTTTCCGAAGCGAAGCGAGGGCAGGTCGTTAGTCTATTATAGAACACGAGATATTTGACAGATGCCTGAATATCGCTTACGACATTTTCAAGATATGTTTTCCGACACAAGTTCCAAACAATAACATTAGGACCGTCGGTCTACAGAGTGGTGGAAGATCTTCCCTTAGTCGCTATCCACAAACTAGTGATCCTGATTATGATGCCCAGATTGCATTGATTATTTTTAGATTACCTCGATTATTTCATATAAAAATTTATTATTCAAATTTCAAACTTATCAAAATCACACTGAAATCTGGTAACTTTTAATAAAAAAGGGTTGTAACTATCTTCATAGCCGATATTTTTTTCCTTTATTTTTATGTTTTATTTATTTACTTATTTTTATTGCTTACATGGGTGAACGAGCTCAGAGCCCACCTGTTAAGTGGTTACTGGAGCCCATAGACATCTACAACGCAAATGCGCCACCCATCTTGAAATATAAGTTCTACTCGTAAGGTCTCAGTATAGTTACAACGGCTGCCTCACCCTTCAAACCAAAACGTATTACTGCTTTACGGCAGAAATAAGCAGGGTGGTGGTACCTACCCGTGCGGACTCACAAGAGGTCCTACAACCAGTAATGTAGTTTTATATATGATTTACTGTTGTCCAAAAATTTCAGTAGCTTGTTATTGAAATCATGACATATATTTTTGTTTAAAATAGTATGTCTAAGTCTAATAAACATTTTATCATTAATGAGATAATTCTTAATTACTTGTGGTGGGTCCTTCGTCATTGGTTCAAATGAAAAAAAAAAGAAAAGAATGAAGACAATTAAAATATCTCACGAAACAAAAAAAAATACAAGCGGTTACCACAAAACAGCAACGCAATGTTTCTTTAACCGACGTTACCACACCGAGGGCATGTCTTCGAATTTTTTACCCCGAGCTTCGTTCAATTAATCTTACTTATCTCCTGATCGCCGGCCGCCGGTTAAATAATCGCTTTGCCGACGAGTTTAACATAAATTAAGTTTTCTACGACACCTTAGGTTACAGGGTTTTGATGTATGAATAAAATTCTAATAAATTTATTGGTTCCGTACGATTTTGTTAATTAATATAACCAAACAATAAAACAATATTTTTTGTTACTGAAACGGGTGTAGTAAGAGCTCACGGCCCATACGATGCTTAGGATATGCGACTGAAGTTTCAATTTTATTTCACAGCGGTTGTCGTACCTTCCTCATCCACTCCCGACCCAGACAGCTTCGCGGCAGAAATAGGCAGGATGGTGGTATACACCCATGTGATGTTCAAAGACCAACAATTATAACTCCACTGCACTGGAATTAGTGCCTGATGGCTACATGCGTAGATCACACATCATGCTGTCTCGCCACTCAATGTCTTGATTGCCTATGCTCCGGAAACAGATATACCCCATGATGGTTTGCAGTGATTTAAAGCTCTTGCTAGAAATTACTTATGCTAATATTATTATTACCTTTCAAATGTTTTGGTTATACTGTTAATTTGTAAGAAGACTAAAATAAAAAAATAAAACTTGCATGTATAATGAAAAACACATTTACATGCTTTTGCTTAACTAAAGCAAGATTACACCGTATTACAAATGCCTAAGTTAGGCGAAATCCTTAAAACACTAGCGTTTGTGTATGTCTTGATACATGATTCGACAATCAGCAATGCCATTCAGCCTCTGGATACGGCTAATAACGCTCTGTTATAAGATTGCTTTTAGACTCCATATAAAGGATATGCCGCAAATCTATGAAACGAACCGTGTGACGATAGCTGCCTGTATTTTTTCGAACAGAAAGTAGAAGCTTTTCATAGAAAGTGTTACAAGCCTGTATGTACTGCTTCTATACTACCGCCTCTCCAATTTCCGCTGCTAGGTAATGACGTTACTATACATCGATACTTCATCGCTATGTCTTAAGCCAGTATCTGCGCGATGGTGTCTAAGGCTTTTAGTGATATCTATTCAACCCCGAGACACAGCCCACTGGGTTTCTCGTCGGATCTTCTCAGTGGGTGAGTTTCCGATCCGGCTGTAGATTCTGAGAAGCACTGCTCTTGGTAGGACTAGTGTAAGCAACGTCTCCAAGTTAGAGCCCCGTGAGCTCACTTACTCGTTCGGTGAATCTACTATGACCCTCGAGGTCACTAGAATGAGTAGAAAAAAAACCTCTAATTCCACTCAGAACCACGTTAAATTTTCGGGCAGGTGCTAAACTACTATACAGTTTTCAAGTACAATTATTATTTATACGAGCCTCGTAAAGCCAAAATCGAATACGGATCCCTAAAAGTCCTCGTTTTATCAACCAAAGTGGTTAGTTCATTCAAATCTGACACCTATAACCGTACTATAAGGTTATGATTCGTAAATTTTAACTAACACACAGGTCAAATAATGAGCCTCAAGAAGATGTATATCACAAAGAAAGAAGGTTAAGTGTGAACATTTGTTGGTTGATGCGTTTGCTTAATGAATTTGTGACTTTTAAGCCGGAATGATAAGTTGTTTACTTGATTGTGTAATGATAGATCGTATTGTTTATTACATCTCTTAACAGGGTCTTTTTTTAAATTTGAAATTAATAATGATTTATGATAAACAATAAACAAAAGTATGACACGGTTTTGACTGTCGGTCGGTAGGTACTTGGGCGTTTTATTGAACCAACATGATAAATTTACCAACAGATACGAACCTTCTAATTTTACAATATTCTTATTCTGACAGTGGAAAATATTTAAATTTAATTGACTTTATTACTTTTAAATTGAAAACAAGGAATCTTTTCTTCATTCAAATATTTTAATAACCAACAAGTTATTTTGTTTTCTGCTCGCTTACCCTAACCGTTCGTCAACAGATGTTGGGGGAATATCTACATGAATATTGATAGCTTCACAAGGACTCGAATCACGACATAGTCGTATGACTAAGCTTAGCTTAGTTCACATCTTCAGAGCGTCTAATTTCTTCCTTTCCACTTCTCGCACAGTTTAGCCGGTCCATCGCCGATCTTGTCATCGGATTTAATTATATCTTTGAAATTAACTCTTTAGTTATTTAAATTTAAAAAAAATACAGTAATA
Source organism: Bombyx mandarina (assembly GCF_030267445.1). Taxonomy (NCBI): domain Eukaryota; kingdom Metazoa; phylum Arthropoda; class Insecta; order Lepidoptera; family Bombycidae; genus Bombyx; species Bombyx mandarina. The sequence goes on from NC_143216.1 coordinate 2,517,789, forward strand.
ATCTATATATATATAAAAATGAATTGCTGTTCGTTAGTCTCGCCAAAACTCGAGAATGGCTGTACCGATTTAGCTAATTTTGGTCTTGAATTATTTGTAGAAGTCCAGAGAAGGTTTAAAAGGTAGATAAATATGAAAATTCCTTTTGTTTGTTTTAAGTTTATTTTATACTAGCGACCCGCCCTCGCTTCGCTTCGGAAACATTAAAACACACATGAAACCAAAAAAATAAAACAAAAAAAAATAAAAAAAACGTAGCCTATGTTCATCAGGGACAATGTCGGCTTCTAATGGAAAAATAATTTTTCAAATCGGTCCAGTAGTTTCGGAGCCTATTCGAAACAAACAAACAAACAAATCTTTCCTCTTTATAATATTAGTATAGACAAAAGTTTAGGTCTTTTATTTATCGATTGAGGCATTACGAAGTCTGCCGGGTCAGCTAGTTTCAAATAATTATTAACGGAACTTCCTCCTCCTCGAGTCGTGCTCCTCATGTCTGAGGGTCGTGACCACCATCACCCATGAGCTTCAATCTTAGGATCTTTTTCCACTTTCCCCTGTCCACGGCGTCATGCACCGCGCTGTACACTGTACTGTCCAAAGCGGTGCGGATCTGATCGGACCAACGAGTATGGCTGCGGCCTCTAGATCTGTTGCCTTCAACTTTCTACTTTCAACGGAACTTACTAGCTGTTAAATATAAATTGTGAACAAATGAGGGATAAAATGACACATAGCTGTTGCTGTTAATTTAGCTATGGATTTAAATAGCAAAAACGTAAAAGCGCGTAATTAACAACGTACGCAAATCAGTGGTCCAATTTCGATAAAACTATATTGTTCAAAATCTCGGAAATTGGAAAACATAAAAACAAACTCAAGTTTAGCCTGTAAGCGTTTTAATCAATACTAGAGGTCCCGCAGTAGTCGAAATTCGACTATAATTAATTGGAATTGTAAGTTTGTACACTATTATGATTGTATTTTATGCTTCTATAATCACAAATTTCGCCAAGACTACACTATAAAAAATATTAACAGAGACAAACAATATTTAATCTCAATTTGACAACAGACGTCAAGAACAAAAGTTTGACAATAAAAAGTATGCATGCGTGTGTGCGTCAAATACATGGTATGTAGTGTGTATAATGTTTTCTTTATTGATTTAATGTATCTTTTATGCATTATTTTAAAAAAATATTAGCATTGTGCACTTCTTCTCTATATTTTCTATAAGTGTGAAAAATTTCATACTCCTCCGTCCGCGCAATTTTCGTAAAAAGGGATACAAAGTTTTTGCTTCACGTATTAATATGTAGATAAAAAGCGACCGAGAAAGTATCGTGTTAATTGCCAACAAAGAGAATGGAGCTTGAATTTACAATGAAACCGACTAAAACAATGTTGCCACAGCGCTCGTTAAATTGTGGCGTAAATAAGTGAGAATATCCTATAATGTGTGCAATTAGCCTCGCCGAGAACCCCGAGTGAATACCGCTAACAACTTATCGTAGTGTCCGAATGCGCTCACAACGTACATGATTTAGTTTTTATAGCTCACGGCTTACTTGATTTCAAATGATTACGGAAGCTGAATACTGTCACTCACCTGATAGTATGCCAAAGTGTCACGTCCAATGCATTTAGCGCACTATTTATCGTGACTGTATCGAAGTAGAAATAAATACATTGCAGTCTACCCCAAGGATCCGTGCTGGAATCATGGTCCAGGCGGCTGGCCGATCCTTCGGCTGGTCGTAAGACCGTCGAGGCGATTCGCCCAGTCCTTGTGGATTGGGTGAATCGTGACAGAGGACGCCTCACTTTCCGGCTCACGCAGGTTCTCACTGGGCATGGTTGCTTCGGTGAGTTCCTGCACCGGATCAGAGCCGAGCCGACGGCAGAGTGCCACCATTGTGATTGCGACTTGGACACGGCAGAGCATACGCTCGTCGCCTGCCCCGCATGGGAGGGGTGGCGCCGTGTCCTCGTCGCAAAAATAGGAAACGACTTGTCGTTGCCGAGTGTTGTGGCATCGATGCTCGGCGACGACGAGTCGTGGAAGGCGATGCTCGACTTCTGCGAGTGCACCATCTCGCAGAAGGAGGCGGCGGGGCGCGTTAGAGACGCGCAAGCCCGCCGCCGTCGGGCGGGGGCCAGGGAGGCGGATTTCGCCCAAGCCCTGGCCCTCTAAGTGTTTCGGGTCCCCCTCATATGTCGGTCTGGGGACCGGCGAGGGGGACCTAAGAAGACGTCGTGCAAGCTGCTCTGCACGCGTTTTACGCAAGAGCATCCGGGTGATGGAAGGCCGGCTATCCTCGACCCACGCTGGTTCTGACCCAGCGGGGTATTCCGTAGGATAGCTCACTCTAACCGGCGCCATCTAGGCGGGCTCCGGATAGGCTGCCGACCGAGAGGGCTGGTGGTCGTGGCGCCGACGACCGCCAGTCCGGCGTCCCGAGGGGGAGGGTGATGGGAGAGATGTGCTCCGCACTAAACGCTTCACTTTCCCCCCTTTGCCTTTTCATGAGTTCTGTCTCATGTGAGGTTTGGACGTTGGTTGTTGAGCGACAGGAGGTTTTAGTCGGTTCGACTCCGACATGCTCCGCCCACCGTCCCCAGTGGAGGGCGGAAGTCCGGCGATTTCCTCCTGACCAAAAAAAAAAAAAAAAAACCCCAAGGATATTTATCTCAGCTTCATGTTTTTATTCTTTTCGCGGGACGTTTCACATAGCATTGAATACATTTGTGTGACTTCATTAAAACTTATCTTACGGTTTAATCTCTCGTATTTTATATTATGATTATATTATTTCTGACCTTTCGAATACTTTATAGTTTACGTGATCGAGTAAATGTTGTTTTAATTATGTTTATGAAAAGTTAATTTATTTTTGTTAACTATAAAAAAAAAACAGTGCACGACGAAGAAAGAATAAAGGTAAACAAAAAAATTTTTACATTTTTTTTATTGCTTAGATGGGTGGACGAGCTCACAACCCACCTGGTATTAAGTGGTTACTGGAGCCCATAGACACCTACAACGCAAATGCCACCACCCACCTTGAGATGTGAGTTCTAAGGTTTCAGCTTAGTTACAACGGCTGCCCCACCCTTCAAACCGAAACGCATTACTGCTTTACGGCAGAAATAGACAGGGTGGTGGTACCTACCCGCGCGGACTCCCAAGAGGTCCTACCACCAGTAAAAATGCCTATTACATCCTATTATTTTGTTACTATTTATTTTGTTACTGCTGTATTATCGCGTTACCATGTTTGGTTAGAGTACTTTAGAAATGAAAAGAAATAAATGAATTAACACGGTCGACGTAAACTAAAATTGTGGTCGTACTGAACCTGTAAGCGTAGTTTATGATCACAGAACATGCAATACACACATAAAACGTGTCTGGACTCGGAGTTAAATTAATTACTCTTCTGATGGGATGCGGACGTGTACAACACAAACTCCTAATGTATTTGAAATGGTATTCCTGATGGATCTTGTCTCGTGTTTTTGTCTTGTTTCAATTTGATTTAAGTACTGGGAAGATAATGGACTGTCTTTTTTTTTCGACAGTGGCGATTTCCATGCACTTTGGCAGGACGTGTCTACAAACGATTTTTTTTATTGCTTAGATGGGCGGACGAGTTCACAGCCCACCTGGGGTTAAATGGTAACTTGAGCCCATGGGCATCTACAACGTAAATGCGCCACCCACCTTGAGATATAAGTTCTAAGGTCTCGAGTATAGTTACAGCGGCTGCCCCACCCTTCAAACCGAAACGCATTACTGCTTCACGGCAGAAATAGGCAGGGTGGTGGTACCTACCCTTGCGGACTCACAAGAGGTCCTACCACCACAGATTTTTACGTAGATACAATTAATTTCGAAGTGTTCTATGCGCAGTTTATCTCATTGACACAACCCACTGAGTTTCTCGCCTCTTTAACGGTAGGTAGCAGTTTAGCTCTGCTCCTAGCATTGCTGATGTCCATGGGCGCCGGTATCCTGTCACCATCAGGTGGGCCGTATGCTCGTCAGCCTACAAGGGCAATAAAAAAATGATATATTCTCAGTTCTGATTTCGACGTATATTCAGCAGACTACTGCTCTTTCTAGGATATATATTAGTACATTCTTTCAAGTTGAGCCTCGTGAGTTTTATCACCAATCAGGATGAAGCCAGAAGCCTACACTTACGAGATAAGAAAATTAAAATTTAGGTTAGAAGTTGTAGGGGGTATTATGAGCACTCATTGTGAAGTTATGATCAGTTCTTGGCATGAAGCCTTGCTTTCCGGTCTTAAGGTTGGGACAGCGGTGGTAATTAATAATATATACGTATGTACATACAGAATTGAGACTTCAATCTGAAATATATCAGTCTTTAAAAGTTCCAGTGATCGCGTGAGGTCGAATGGACTGTGAACTTTCCTTCGCATTAAAAGATACCACATAGGATCGTCCTGAGTAATATTTTTTAATGTATTGAATTTTTGATAACGTAATCAATTTTCGTTCAGAAGCCCCGCGTGATATTCTGCAATGAACAAAGGTTATTGAAATATCTGCTCGCAAATTGATCTTTTTTATTGCTTGAAAATTTACGTGTACACACGGTCTGCGAAAATGTTTAACCAAAGTGTAAGAAGAACAACTACAAGGTTTTTTTATTTTTTGATTGCTTAGGTGTGCGGACGAGCTCACAGCCCACCTGGTGTTAAGTGGTTACTGGAGCCCATAGACATCTATATCTACAACGTAAATCCGGTTCTAAGGTCTCAGTATAGTTAGAACGGCTGCCCCACCCTTCAAGCCGAAACGCATTACTGCTTCACGGCAGAAATAGGCAGGGCGGTGGTACCTACCCGTGCGAACTCACAAGAGGTCCTACCACAAATAAAAGAGGTCCTACCACCAGTACAAGAGGTCCTACCACCAGTACAAGATTACGTGATTTGAATCGATTTGATAAATTTATTTAAGTTATTTAATTAGATATAAGTTATTCAGTTTTTAATAATCATAACCTTAATAGCCATAATAAATAATACGATTATTTGCCATTATCATATTTGAGCGGCGGTGACCGCTTCCCATCAAGAAGGCAGCATTCACTCTTGTCTTTTTTTCAAATCTTATAATCTATCTATATATATAAAAATGAATTGCTGTTCGTTAGTCTCGCTAAAACTCGAGAACGGCTGGACCGATTTGGCTAATTTTTCGTCATGAATTATTTGTCGAAGTCCAGAGAAGGTTTAAAATGTAGATAAATATGAAAATTCTCCGAATTAAATAATGTTTAGGTCTTTTATTTATTGATCGAGGCACCACGAAGTCTGCCGGATCAGCTAGTACTAAATAGATTAAATAAAATAAACACCATCGAAGATGAGATAAGATAAGATTCGTTTTAAAATCTGCACTTTTATTTTCGAAGTCAATGAGTGAGATTTTAGGTACATTGGTATTCGTCTGGCATTTACTAAATTACTTTGGCAATATTTTGAATTTTTTTTTTCAGTATAGCTGAAGAGCTTCTATTGTGCTTTTACGTAAAGTGGAAAGAAACAGTGCGGTAAAGTATACCTATCATTGTCTAATATGATCGATGTTGAACTCTAGACGCTGTCCTTTCGTTACCATTTATATAAGGTACGCGTTGTGGTTTATTAACTAGTGGTAGGATGTATCTACTAGTACTGAAGCGATGTTTGTATTAAAATATGTTTTTTTTTTTCTACCTAACCTTGAGAGGCTATATCAGCGTTACTGTAGCGTGTAGGTGAGCTCTCGGGGCTCAAACCAGGATGTGTTGCTAGCACTGGCCCTAGCAAGAGCAGTGCTTCGCAGAATCTACCACCGGATCGGAAATGCGACTGAGAAGATCCGGCGAGAAACTCAGTGGGCTAATTGACGAAATGTTGTACCTACCAAGATTTGTGCATTGCAATTGAGAGTTCCACTTCAATCTATGTTTATGAGCAGCTTTTAACATCATAGGTGGGCTCTCCTAGGCGTAAAGTTGAATTTGCAATTGTATTCTGCAAAGGATGTCACGAAGGATGTCATGAAATTTCTTCAACAAAAGCTTTCTTACTACTAGTTTCTTTGTGATGTGGTGCGACGCGAAGACCTTCTTATCGTGGCTTCCTCAAACTACATCTCAGACTAGGCGACGGGGCAAAGCAGAGCCGCCGTCACATTAACTAGTCCTATCGATTCCAATGAAGAGTTCAACATGCAATCTAGCCCATTAATAAATCTTAATGGTCTTTTTCAGTGGATCGCGTGCGGTTCAGCAAAGCAATGCTCTGCTAGGGCTAGTGTTAACAAGTCCTTCCATTTTGAGCCTCGTGAGCTTACTTACCAAACCGTGTGCAGCTGGAATACTTCCTAAGCTATCGGCGACTAGGTAGGGAATAAAACTGCTAGTGTGAGTTCATCTATTGTCATATTATATCCACATATATACATGTCGTGCAGTATGGTAGGACCTCTTCTTGTGAGTCCGCACGGGTAGGTACCACCACCCTGCCTATTTCTGCCGTGAAGCAGTAATGCGTTTCGGTTTGAAAGGTGGGACAGCCGTTGTAACTATACTGAGACCTTAGAACTTATATCTCAAGGTGGGTGGCGCATTTACGTCGTAGATGTCTATGGGCTCCATTAACCACTTAACACCAGGTGGGCTGTATGCTCGTCCACCCATCTGAGCAATAAAAAATATATTAAAATAACTTTTTTTTTTTTGTTTTTTTTATGATTGAAGAATTACTCGTGGCCCGGAGGCCTTTCCAGTTTCACCAGGACAGGTGGGGGGATTAAAAGAACTGCTAAAAAGTACAAAATAAGCAATATTTTACTTCCACTTTTAGAACAAAGAAAAGAAGGAAAATACGTATTTTAAACTTACTCGTTAATGGTTCATAATAACAAAAAAAGCTATTTAAGTACCTCGTATCGACTGCATTAGCAAATATGTACAAAAAACCTTTGGCGTGCATAAAAAATATCACATTACAATATTCTTTGCGCGCGCACGCTGTATATCTCGATCCAGATGAATAACGAGGCAACTGCCAATTACACTAAAAAATGTCCGTAGGCACCAATTAAAATGATTTACATATCAATAAATCGTGTCGATATAACGCTCGATGCTTTTAAAAACGGTATTTATGTCGCGCGGACTCGTGCAGGGAGAGCGTTAGATTTTGTACGATTTTAACTTTATGGTTTATTTCTTAGGTTCAATGTTGTAGTTAATAATGTCGACGGGTATGATGGCAAAGCGCATCCTTTCCTTTTTTAATTTAAGATAGATATTCCCGCCAGAAGTGTGACAGTGAGACAAACACAACCAAAAAAAACTTATCTCAATTTTTCAAAAAACTTCAAAGGTTTTTTTTTATATTCTGCAGACAAATCAATAAGATTTGGCATCAGTATAGCCTTTACTGATCCTCACGCGAATTTTTCGTTTTAATTATCGGTAATGTTCGTTCGAAGTTGTCCGATTGCGCTGAACTAATTTTAAGTGAAATATATGTTTTTTCTAATTGTCTCACAGCTTACAGGAAAAATCTGTCACGGATCTTAAGCAATCAATCAAATGCAATCAAATCTTAGTTATATCATTTTTTTTGTTTTGTTAATGCACTGTCGATTGCACCTATAATTGAGGTTAGCATCTGCTATGAACTTTTGTCAGTTTGTCAGTTTATTTTTTATATATTTTTTATTGCTTAGGTGGGTGGACGAGCTCACAGCCCATCTGGTGTTAAGTGGTTACTGAAGCCCATAGACATCCACAGCGTAAATGCGCCACTCACCTTGAGATATAAGTTCTAAGGTCTCAAGTATAGTTACAACGGCTGCCCCACCCTTCAAACCGAAACGCATTACTGCTTCACGGCTGAAATAGGCGGGGCGGTGGTACCTACCCGCGCGAACTCACAAGAGGTCCTACCACTGTTGGTGCAACTTAATAAATAAATAAATATTGTCTCCTTAAATACCTTTGATGTTAAGGCTAAGAAATCATTGTCGGCACAAAAGCCTCTCGTTATGAACGAGCCTTAATGAGTCGAACCGTATCACGTTACCAGCTCCAGGCTGTATTTTCGGCGTATTTTATTGAATGTTACTTTGAAATATCGCGTTTTAAGCATTGCCTGATTATTTTAAATGATTAAATTAATGTTTGTTTAAGGTTAAACTTCAGTGTCATTGATAATTTACAATTATTTTTTTATAAACAATGTCAGCTTAAGATGTGAGGTCTGTGTGAGATATTGTATTTCATGTGAGGCCTTTGACTCGGTATGAACATGGACAAAGACATGCCTTAATCCTGCTATTCAGTATTATTAAACTTACACAAATAATTAATTTTTGTAGTAAAAAAAATGCTGACAATTTATATAAATCACAGGCTTCGTTTACGCCTTCATTTTAACAATTGAGTTCTTTAAAATCTCTTATACTGAGCTACGGGACTATGCCCACACATTCTACGAAGTAGGCATAATAAGCCCATGGGATTAGGAGTACTAAGTAGAAAAAAAAAGAAAAAAATTTTTTTTTTCTTAGTTTGAAACTGCATCTAAGCGTTAGGTCTTAGCATCTGATATTAAATGGTGTTAATATATTTGGCTTTGACGTTTAGTTATACTAAATTCAATTTTCAAATAGAGAAGTTGGTGTGCTTGAATGCAACTTAATCAAGTAGATTGTGAAGTTAAATTGATAACAAAACAGGATCATATTGTTTGATTTAAAGCCATTTAATACATGCACAGCGTAAACAACAATCACCTAATCACCTTGGGTGGTGTGTTCGTGTCTATAATCACTTAATAATAAAAAAATAACGAATAGAATCTAAGATAAAGCTGACACATCCGATAAAATTTATTGGAGCAGTGATCACAAATCAACTGTTGTTGTGAACACGTAAGACCCAAGAATTAATCAGTCCAGTATCGATGCACGCAAGTGTACATTTTATGCAATTTTTTTTCCTATTTTATCCGGATAGCACTGTATCAATTAATAGTGCGTTCAATTGATTTATTTTTATAAATGCATTTATTCATAAATTATGTAAATTGACTTGTGCGTATTTGTCGTGCCCATTGACCTCGTATTTGTTTTTGAGAGTTACGGGAAGTTTGACTTATTCCTGTCTCTTCTCTCTTCCTCGTCTTACGAAGAATATCACCATTCGCACTGTGGTCTCGAAGGGTTTCGGGAATTGCTTAACACTACGTGAACCGTCAACTTATCTTCCTATTACTATAGCAAAGAAATATGGAGCACTTATTGGAATACGAATTATATATATAGAAAAGCTATTTTAAAGTATTTATAAGACGATTTAGTCCGATGAGCATTATAGTTTTATAGTGTAAGTTGATGTACAAAATAATATGTGCGTTGTGTTGCTTTTGTTTTTTTGTAACTTAAATTTCTAAATTTCTCTTCTCTGTTCACTTTCTACCTATACTATGTGATTTTGATTGTGGAAACATATTTGGTTATTGTTTTAGCTAATTTTTTTTAATATTATATGTTTGTATTGTACTGTTTGTTTCCCAAATAAATAAATATAATTACATCATACTTCTATCAAAAAATCATTTTGGTTTAACATAAAAATTTGTCTTGCTCCTGAGGCGGTGTTGAAAAAACACAAAAAATATATAACTAAATGTATATCTAATATATAAAATTCTCGTGTCACAGTTTTCGTTGCCATACTCCTCCGAAACGGCTTGACCGATTTTGATGAAATTTTTTGTGCTTATCCGGTATCTATGAGAATCGGCCAACATCTATTTTTCATCCCCCTAAATGTTAGGGGTTTTTTTAGGGGTTTTTTTATTTTTTAGACAAAATTTTTAATTTCTATTTTTTTATGATACAACCTACAAAAATACATACAATCCTCAATTTTCACCCTTCTACGATCAACTCTTATTTTTTATTTGCTAATTAAAAACTAAATTTTTTTGCAAGAATTTTGTTTTTATTTTGTCATGACTTAGAATAAAAAAAATCTTATTACTTTGAAATTTTCACCCCTCTACGATCAACCCCTGTTTTTTATTTGTTAATTATAAATTTTAAATTTTTTGGCAAGATTTTATTTTTTATTTTGTCATGACTTAAAATAAAAAATATATATATTACTCTCAATTTTCACTCTTATACGATCAACCCCTATTTTTCCATCCCGATTTTTATTTTTTTTATTCTATGCACAGATCCGCAATAAGGTTGCAAGATGGCAATCAAATATTATAATTGTAGTACGATAAATTCTTATTCAGAGTTTATAATTTCAAGTTCCTTTAATTATGATTTTTTTTTAAATTCAATCGATCAGTTATCCCCGCCAGGTGTCGCCTCTCATCCAGCAAACATCACGTAGTAGGGATGAGGACGACATTTTTCAGCCATGTTTCTTTGGTTTTATTTGTGTATCAATCGTAGCTTGCCAGCCATGTTTTTTTGGTTTTATTTGTGTATCAATAGTATGTTCAGTAGGTCTGAGAATCGGCTACTATCTATATTTCATACCCCTAAGTGATAAGGGCTGTCCACCCCAAACATTTTTTATTTTTTATTTTTGTTCTTGGTTATAATGAGGTATAGTCCCCGGCACGTAACTTGGCAAGAGTCGCTAGATGCGCAGAAGTCGTTTTTTAGGTCTCTTTGGTTGTCAAGCGGGACGCGGGGAAAGACGTAGCACCGTTCCGAGCGCGCGATTGGTAAGTCAGTCGACCCTCCCCTCCCGCACCACGTCCACGTTCCGTTCGCTCCCGGTTACACATGCGCCTACTAAAGTTGTAGGAACCCTTTGTTTATATTGAGTTTTTGTTACGAGTTGTTATTACTGTTTTAAATTAGGTTTTGTTGCGAGTGTTATTGTTTTAAAATTGCTTGCAATGGCAGGACCAAATACCAATGACCATAATTATAGTCGATTCAGTCACTGAGCGTTTTATTATTTACGCCAGTGACGACAGCGACTCTTCGTTATGTCGACGATGAGGAGCCAACTCCTTCCACCAGCTCAGGTGCTACCATAAATTTAATCCAAGGGGTAGCACTATTAGAAAATGATAGTGACGACGGCGACACATAATTTTTAATATTAAGTATATTTTTTTAAATAAAATTTTTAACTTTTAATTATATTTTATTTATAACACCTAATACACTTCACGAATTCCTCTCTTTTCTTTAACTTTCTTCTAAACACACAGGCTTAAAAATAAATTATGGCAAATAAAAAATTTAATAAAATAAAATTAACATATATGCGGGCAATAAAAGAGACCTTTTTTTTGTTGCAATGTACACTATGCGCGACATTACCCCCACTACACCAAAACCTTGCCAACTTACGTGCCGCTTACTATATTATGTGGTTGAATGAGGTTTGTGAGAATTTTATATATTAGACTAGAATTTCCCTAGAAATCTTATTTAAGGCAACACAACGTTTGCCGGGTCAGCTAGTAATATATACTTTTAGTATAAATGCTTTAAGAAAAAAAGAAAAAAAAATCAATCTAACTTTCAAAAATATCAACATACCGTCTGACAAAAAAATGTGTTTTGAATATATTTAAATAAATTACCAGCAAAACGATCCATAATTAAAATCACACATTTATTAAGACGCCACCTTGAGATGCATTGGTTTTTTAAATTTATGAGCCTTCATGTCATTTCGTGAATTTAAAATATTATGACGATGATATTAAGTTTTTCTTAAAAACCAATTTAGTAATTTTTGATTGGAGATTGGAAAGTTACACAGGTTGACCTTTATTTACACGTGTGCTTAGAACATCTATAAATGAGTCGACTATTATCAAAGCCGGCAATGTGACTTTTGGACAATTATTGGTAAATCAGAAAAACGAATTATTGACTTTGTATTCCATTGGCAGTCACAGAACTCTTCTGAACGACATCTTAGATAAATTACAGGTTAACTATTAACCTTTATTTAATGCAGGTTTTGAACCGTATTCTTTGAAGGAGACGATTATATTCAAATCAATCTGTATTGATATATCAATATATTTTTTTTGTCCAAATGCACAGATTGTCACCTTTGATAATAGACGACTCAAATACGATGAGTAATTAATAAGATTTGAAATACATTAGAACAAAGTATTTTTCGTTTTATGATAGTGTAACGGACGTGACGTCAGCTGTCATGCCCCGCCGCCAGCCAAGCCGCCAAGCCATGTTAACACGCCCCCTTCCGCCACCGCCGCCAGCCAAAGCCAACGAAGGGGGGATAGTGTTAATAAAACAAGCCATGCCAGCCATTTCTACCTACTTTTCTGCATTCTTGCACAAATAAAAGAACTTGTCGTTACGCTGCTGATTTTTATTGTCACATCATTTGCAACAATCAGAAGTGGCATAAAGAAATGAAACAACGTCATATACACGCTCAGATCTCTCGGTCTTCTGACAAGTTTGAAGAAGATGAAGCTCCTATTCCACTGGCGAGGAACGTGTTGAAAAATTGCTTCAGAAGGAGGTCCACAAGGCGATACTTGAGCTACAGGATGAAGAACCTGAAACAATCAAATCAAAGGTACTTCGACGTCGTCGAACCAAGAGCGCCTGCTGCCCTGTCCTTCCATCATTCTGGTTCACGTAGAGGGAAACTAAAAGAGCAGCAACGTGGTTACTCCACTGCGGCACTACGAGCTTCACGGCGCTTCACGAGATTCACGGCTACGAGCTTCCTTCTCCCTGCCTGCGACGCTGCTGAACGGCGAAGACAGCTACATCAAAGACATCAACATGGGCTCGGAGACCATCCTGTGGCCGCCGGGCGAGGTCCTGCCGAGGGCCAACAGCTGCGAGGAGCCACAGCCAAACAGCCAGGTGTGTTGCATTTCTACTTGCCCTAGCCATGCCATTACAAATATTTCGAGATTTGTGGGTAGAAATAAAAAAAATTAAAAGGAGCCATTAAATATTAGGAGTCATTCAGATTTAAAAAAATACAGTATAAGCATTGCTTTGCTACGAATACACATGATTTAGGTATTGCCAATTTAGTTCAAATGCAAATTAAGCTTACTAGTGATCAGCCCGTGTATCGCCACTTTTAGACATCGGCATTATAAAATAATCTGAATCTAGTCATGCTTCACCAGTGGTCTTATTAAGAAAAAGAACGGCGACAGTAGGCTATGCGTTGAATATCGTGCGTTAAACGCTATGGTAAAATATAAAAGTATCCACCGAACAGTACTGCACGAGTTTAGATTTAGCCCAGGGCTACCATCAATTGAGCATTGTGCCAGACACACAACTGCTTTCATTACACCGCAAGGTCATTATTTCTAGTACACTAGAATTCCTTTTGGTTTAGCAAATGCGCCATCTGTATTCATGCGTTTCTTCTTTATCTCCACCTTATTCCACTAGGTGGGGTAGTTAAATGCGTTTAATAAATAAAATAATTGAGTCTGTGGGTAGAAAAGAAATGGGTAAAAATAAATGTAGGTCAGATCGAGATACTAGCAATTTTAAACGATTTACATCTACCCTCAGTTGGTATAAAATCAGGTTCAATAATTATTGAGAAAGTACTTGGGAAATTTTATGGTGGAGACTTAAAATTAAATATGAGTAAATGCTCATTCTTGGAGGAACAAGTCACTTATTAGGTCATGAAATATCTTCAGACGGTATACAGCCGGGTGCAACAAAAATTGACGGCCGTTTCGCAGTGTCCTGTGCCAAATAATGCTTATAGTGTGCGACAGTTTATTGGTTTAAAAAGAAAAAAAAAAGATAAATCATGGGTGTGGGGCCGTGAACAAAACGCGAATTTCGAACAACTGAAAAACAGCTTACGTTTCAAACCTGTGCTAGCTCTGTATAATCCTATGCTTCCTACAGAAATACAAACCGATGCGTGTAACTTAGGAATTTCTGGTATACTATTACAAAAACAAACTGACAACTCACTGCGGCCTGATAAACTATTTTAGCCGGGTTACTAGGAAGGAAGAATGTGTATCATAGTTAAGAGCTCATAACCTGGCGGTCGTACAATCGCTACGTAGGTTCCGTGTTTATGAAGTAGGTAAACATGATATAGTAGAAACTGATTGTACTGTGGTTTGTGCTACGCTTACCAAACGCGACATTATACCATGCATTGCGCGATGGTGAGTTTTGAAAGAAGATTATGACATTAGTGTTGAGTATAGACCTGGTGAACGTATGGAAAATTTGTAGACGCGCTTAATAGGCATCCTGTTGACATGATGAACGTGAATCGTCTTAGTTACCGATTGATTCTGTACTGTGCAATGTCAGGACGAAAAGCTTAGTTCGATTATAAAGCAATCTATACTAACATTATAAAGCTGAAGAGAGTTTGTTTGTTTGAACGCGCTAATCTCAAGAACTGCTGGTCCGATTTGAAAAATTCTTTCAGTGTTAAATAACCCATTTATTGAGAAAGGTTATAGGCTATATAACGCTAGCACCGCTAAGACCATCACTGGGTCACGCTAAGACCAATACAAGCGAAGTACCAGTAAGTAATGTTTCAAAATCGGGTTATTTTCCCTTTTGAGAGCTTCCGGTGCGTGCGCTGCAGAAACTGTTAAAGTTTCGCTAAAATAATGTGACAGAATTGTACCCCTTTAAAAGATCTAAAAAAAAAATGTCCGCGATAGCATATGTTAAGGTTGGCTCACTATAACGTTTTTTTTATGCTAATCAATTTGTACTAAAATAAAGCATTCTTTGTGAACTATATTCCACGCGGACGAAGTCGCGCTGATGTTAAAGATAATTATGAATGAACTAGTTCGAAAAACTTTTAACGGAAACAGACTCTCAGTCCCTTCGGCTAAATGGAAAATTGTACAAATGCACTATGACGACATTTGTCACGTGGATCTAAATCATCGTTTAGCTTTGATTAAAAGCCAATATTGGTTTCTTAAAATGACAGACACACTTTATTAGGAAATACGTGGCAGCATGTCTTTATTATACACACATGAGAAGGATAACTATGTTAAAAAAAAGAAGACATGTCTATATCCGATCTCTAAACCATCTGATACTATGCGCATGGCACAAATAGATAACATGATGCCCTTCTGTAGGACATCTAAAGGGCACCAACCAGTACATGTTCGTAATGAAAGATGCGTTGTCTAAATTTGTGATAGCTGAACTTACGCGTACTGT
This sequence comes from Bombyx mandarina, assembly GCF_030267445.1. NCBI lineage: Eukaryota > Metazoa > Arthropoda > Insecta > Lepidoptera > Bombycidae > Bombyx > Bombyx mandarina. Next base: position 2,533,072 of record NC_143216.1, read on the forward strand.
AAATTCAATCGGGACCATTCGTGCATTGAAAAATATATTAATAGGGTTTGTTCAGATACCCGAATCACGTGGTGACAGACTATGGAAAAGCTTTTACGAGTAGGTACTTTAAAAAATATATCAGAAGATAAACAGTTTAGGCATACGTTAAACGGTATTGCTTGTCCGCGCGCTAATTGGCCAGGTTGAACAAACTAAACATACAATTTTATGTGTTGCGGGCAACTGATCGTAGTGAAGCTTCAAATAATTTAGTGAACTCCGTCATTTGAGGCACAAACAACACAATTAAAAGTAGCAGCGGCTACAAGCCTTGTGATTTAATCTTTGCGCGCTCTGGTAGGTCAATATGTCATGTTTCGATTCCTGGTCGCAAACCAGAAACTGTTGACGCACGGCGTAAGATAGCTACAGCTAGGATAAAACAAGCGAGTACAATAATGACACACAACATTAATATAGAAAAAAAGCTCATGTTTATAAGAAAAGGGGATTTTGTATCGTAGAGACAGGCTCCAACTGGTTAGCAGCGCCGCTAGGATTAATACCAAATTAGACGATTTGTACTCAGGTTCGTATGTAGTAACTAAAGTAGTAGGTTTTATGAAGTTATAAAAACTTCACTGGCCTGGTATCAACAGATTCATTAAGGCCCTATAAAAGTATAGCCCATGTGTCCGATAGCGCTAGTAGTTCCGATGAGCAGCTCGAAACTGAAGACCTTATTGATTTATTTGAGAACTAAATGTTTTTGTGTGTTCCCCATTGCGGGAGCAATTGTTGCAGGATGGCCGAATGTAACGGACGTGACGTCAGCTGTCATGCCCCGCCGCCAGCCAAGCCGCCAAGCCATGTTAACACGCCCCCTTCCGCCACCGCCGCCAGCCAAAGCCAACGAAGGGGGGATAGTGTTAATAAAACAAGCCATGCCAGCCATTTCTACCTACTTTTCTGCATTCTTGCACAAATAAAAGAACTTGTCGTTACGCTGCTGATTTTTATTGTCACATCATTTGCAACAATAGATTACGTGAGACAGATTATTAAACGCCTATTTTTCCCGCGAAGCGATAATGTTTTTCGGTTTGTTTGGGGCAAGATTTCTAGAACAAAATTTCGACCTCGTGTCTCAGGGTGTCTCATGTCCCAAGGGGACATTTAATTTTCCTTATCTAATCGTTCGCAGCCTAAGAGGCTATTCCAACTTCACGCGGACAGGTAGGTGAGCTCACGGGCTCAACCTCAGAGAGTTGCTGACACTAGCCCTAGCAAGAGCAGTGCTTCGCTGAATCTACCACCGGATCGGAATCGCGACCCACTGAGAAGATCCCACGAGAAACTCCGTGCGTTGTCTTCTTTATACCATCATTCACCACTGCTGTAGGGTAAAAAACACAATAATTCTATCAAGATCACATCACACTCATAGTAATTCTATCGAGAATAGATGGCAGTAACTCATTCGGTTTCAGATTATAATCGTACGCGGCTATTTCCTGCCTATGAACGGACATTCATTGTATGTTAATACGCCGATAGGGATCAGGTGCGGGATCATTCGCCATCGGTTTTTAGATAACGTCGTAAAATACACTCGGTAAATAGAATTTAGATATTTGTTGGATCTTCAGCACCTTAGTTGTCTGTGACAGCGAGTTTTTTTTTTTTATTATTTTTGTTGCTTAGATGGGTCGACGAGCTCACAGTCCACCTGGTGTTAGTTGGTTACTGTAGCTCATAGACATCTACAACGTAAATGCGCCACCCACCTTGAGATATAAGTTCTAAGGTCTCAAGTATAGTTACAACGACTGTCCCACCCTTCAAACCGAAACGCATTACTGCTTCACGGCAGAAATAGGCAGGGCGGTGGTACCTACCCGCGGGACTCAGAAGAGATCCTACCACCAGTAAAGCTTGTAAGGCTTTCGAGATTTCGGAATTAGTAAAATGAAAATATTAAATGTGAGTTTAAGCCGTAAAAGTTATTATTATTAGTATAGTTTTACTGGTGGTCGGGCGTTGGAGTCTTCACGGATAGGTACCATCACCCTGCGTATTTCTGCCGTGAAGCAGGAATGCGTTTCGGTTTGAAGGACGTGGCAACCGTTGTACTGTAAAAATGGAGACCTTGGAACTCATCGCTCAAAGTAGGTGGCGTGATTTATTTTATAGATGTTTATAAGCTCCGGTAACCACTTAACATCAGGTTTTTATTTATTTATTGCTTAGATGGGTGAACGAGCTCACAGCCCACCTGGTGTTAAGTGGTTACTGGAGCCCATAGACACCCACAACGTAAATGCGCCACCCACCTTGAGATATAAGTTCTAAGGTGTCAAGTAAGTTACAACGGCTGCCCCACCCTTCAAACCGAAACGCATTACTGCTTCACGGCAGAAATAGGCAGGGTGTTGGTACCCACTCGCGCGGTCTCACAAGAGGTCCTACCACCAGTAATTACGCAAATTATAATTTTGCGGGTTTGATTTTTATTACACGATGTTATTCCTTCATCGTGGAAATCTATCGTGAAAATTTGTTGAGTACGTATTTCATTACAAAAATTGGTACCCGCCTGAGATTCGAACACCAGGTGCATCGCTCAACACGAATGCACCGGACGTCTTATCCCTTAGGCCACGACGACTTCACTTCGGTGGGTCGTGAGTTCGTGCTAAAAATAGCCTCTCCCTTAATGATCGAAATTCAACCATAATTGCAAACACTTTTAGAGTTAAATTCATTTTATGACATTCTCTTTATTGTTCCTGACATATTTATGAAGGTTAAATTGTTTACGAATTAAGAAAAATGCCTGTCAATAACATTGATAGATAGAAGGAAAACAGTATTTAACTCTTAGCTTGTTTTAGTGGATCATAGAGCATCATAAAATCGCACGTTTGTTAAAAAACGCTTCGAGTTGTTGTTGCAATATTACATTTTTCGAGTATTGTTTTTAGATTAAGATTTTTTTGGTTTGATATTGAGATGCATACTTTTACTAGTTTAAATGAGCAGACGAGTTCAAAGGTCATTTAGTTTCAATGGTCACGGAGTGCACAAATATATTACGTAGTCTTGAGTTTTTAGAACTCCTTTGGAGGCGCTCAGGTAGCTCTTAGAAAATCCCACCCCTCCTGGCTGAACCCTTGCTCGCCCACGTGTCCTTGTAAAAACTGGAAAGGTCTCCGGGCTCCCAGTAATATCTCAAACATAAAAATTTATATAAAATAACACCCAATGCACACGCCCTTGAATCAGTATTACGGGTTTAGTATAAGCCGCTTTGTTAGCTTATCTGCCTAATTAACATGCTAATAGAAATACCCATCTAGCCTCACTTAAATAAGGTCTCGTTTTAAATAATCTGACGGATGTCAGATTACATTTCATGGGTATAATACCTCGAATTTCATGCGTCGTTTCACATAATGCATTAACATTATAATTCACGTTAATACAATATTTTTTTGTAACATAATTTATGTATTCCGTTTGTAATTGCGTTATCTGAAAAGATAATCATCTGATTTCGTTTCTAAATATCATCTGTATGTTAATTTAATTAGCCATAATCACATAATTTATAAAGCTCATTTGAATACGTATCGTTAGTTGAGCATGTTACCTAATTGATATGTCCTTGTTTTTATTGGACTAGGTCCGTGGACGCGCTAATGACGGACGTGGTCGGCACCTGGTGTTAGGAGGTCGCCGGCGCCCATATATGATCTAACGTATATTCTGGAAATTTTATTGGTTTTTTTCCTACATAAGCTGATGGCCTTCAGAGGCTATTTCAGCGTAACCTTAACTAGTAGGTGAGTTCACGAGGCTCAAACCGGAGTTTTGCTAACACTGGCCCTAGCAAGAGCAGTGCTTCGCAGAATCTACCACCGGATCGGAAACGCGACCCACTGAAAAGATCCGGCGAAAAACTCAGTGGCTATTGTGTAACGGCACGAAGGTTTCACTACTTCGCGACAGAAATAGAATAGAAAAAAAAAGATGTGTGGTGTCGTGGGACACCGGATAAGACTGAAGTTCCTTATTATAAAAATGTTAATTTTAAGTTCTATTCGAGGTATGAAGAAAATAAAACTGGAGGTTTCGCAACAACCCACGGTCATTCGGTAACGTGCAAACTTATTGTGGTACACTTCATTCACGGTTGTTTGCATAAGAGTTAGTGTATTGCGCAAACGAATGATAAAAAATATGTTATTTTTTGTACGTTATTACTAAGTTAAGTCGTACACTGTGTGCATTACTAATAAAAATCTTACGTTATGGACGCTTTTTCCCGGTTAGGGTACCTACACATCGTCCCATAAGGAACTTCGTTCCAAAATTAGCACAACAAAAAGCAAGCTACAGTAGGAAATGTCGTTGAGAAGATAATATTCTATAATTTAATTAATATCTGTGCAACGCATGGTCAGTTGAACGTTCAGGATGTAGTTAATAAAACAACGTAATTAGCACTCGGTTTTAGCGGCCACGCAACGTTGACCGCTCGACTCTGTTTAATTGCAAATGAATTATGAATATTCGTTCTGTCATTTTGGTGGTTAAGCAACTGAACTGAGTGACTGGCGAAAGCGGAAATTATTAATTTTTGTCTAATTTGTGTAACAAAAAATTTAATGTTTTGCTGGTCTATGCAGAAAACGTAAATAACAGAACTATGATTCTAGCTGCTAGGATTGACTATAAATATCAGCATATAGTGGTGGTAAGGCGTATTGTAAGCCCGCAAGGATAGGTACCACCACCCTGTATTCTCAGCTACGAAGCAGTCAGATACAACAAAATTGAGACCTCTTCTCAAGGTGGGTGCATGTTTGTGGGCTCCAATAACAACTTAACACCAGGTGGGCCATGAGTTCGTTCACCCCTTTACGTCAAAAGAAAAAATGAGATTTTAGATATGATTCCAATGTTAGGACTTTTCAACATTCGTCATTTAAATTTAAGATCACTATCGACGCTGACGAATACTAAATTAAGAAACAAATTACTACTTTAATTTCATTTAAAATTAGTTTGGTTATAGTTTACTGGTGGTAAGACCTCTTGTGAGTCCGCGCGGGTGGGTACCACCACCCTTCCTATTTCTGCCGTGAAGCAATAATACGTTTCGGTTTGAAGGGTGGGGCAGCCGTTGTAACTATACCTGAGACCTTAGAAGTTATATCTCAAGGTGGGTGGCGCATTTACGTTGTGAATGTCTATGGGCTCCAGTAACCACTTAACACCAGGTGGGCTGTGAGCTCGTCCACCTATCTAAGCAATAAAAAAAGTTTTTAAAAAATAAAACAAATCGCTCTAAGCTTACGCTACACTCCAAGCCTTAGGCCTCACCTCAATATGTCATTCGTAAAACACAACGGCAGATATTTTATTGATCCCTCGTCTGACCACGTTGTAAACGTCAATTAGCATGTTTAATATGTATTTTATTTATTGTATCAAGTGATTTATGCAGACAGGCGAAACGTGGGTAGATTTATTTAATTAAATTTACGGAAACGCCGCCATAATGGGGTCGGCTGTTCGACTTTTCAACGGGCATTACCTAAGCTTAAGTCGATGTGATTTGACAAAACAAAAACATAGGAATTTACTGAATAAAACTAATAGTATTTCATAACACGAAAACGTGAATACTGTCACCACTTAAAAAAAGCGTCACATCCTTGATGACGTGCGCAAACATTCATTATAAATGACAAATCGACAAACATTTGTGAAACTGTGTTTGTCCAACAATTGAGTTTATTTGGTTTGGTCATCATTCGACGCATGACATGATCATTAAATTTTATATTTGATTTACAATTGGCAGACTTAACATGTCGACAAACAGACGTTTTGTTTATTTAGTGATTTGATATTTGCTTTTGTTGGATATTTGTTAATATAATACGTATGAAGATAGCTGATGTGTTTATTAGACTAGAATCCACCCTACGGCTCTGTCATACCATTGAATCTGTTTTCTAATAAAATGCTCTATCACTAAGTGTGTGTGAGTGGTTTGAAGGGTGGGGCAGCCGTTGTAATTATACTTGAGACCTTAGAACTTTATTTTTTTTTTCTAACTTTATTTTTTAATTCTGTAAATGTTTAAAGATTTCCGAGTCACAAAGCAAATAATCAAAATAATAACGTGCTTTTACAAAGCATTAGCGGTCATATAAGCTCTAATAGAAGTTTCAGTTAGACTCCACTCGTAGTTATACTAACACCCGTATCTTTAGTCGTTCACACGAGCGTAACTCGACTCAACCTCCAACGCGCGTTTTGGTATGATTAGTCGTAAAAATAAACTCCACTCAAACGTCCTTGGAAAAATTTCATAACCGGAGTGAAGTAAGCGAACTGTCAAGTCAAGGTACGTCGCGACGTACCTTGAACGTTCCTCAAGGCTGGTTTTCTATCAATGTCCAAATAGTATGTGGACCGCAAATGGAAATATATGATATTGTTGTGCAATGGCCTGGATCTGTGCATGATTCCCGCATATTTTGATAATTTAATTTCCTTATTACCTCACTCGAGGACAGTTGAGGATTATTGTAATGGTCGACTAAAAATACCAAACTCGAGTAAGTTTGGAGGGAATTCTCAAGCATCATCGGATGAGTTAAGAGTGGAGGACTATTTTACGAAACGTCTAAAGATACGGGCATTAGTCTCACAAACGACCTTGTCTTTGAAAATTTGTTGCTCTACCTAATTACACTACTCGATTTTTTTTATTGCTTAGATGGATGGTCGAGCTCACAGCCCACCTGGTGTTAAGTGGTTACTGGAGCCCATAGACATCTACAACGTAAATGCGCCACCCACCTCGAGATATAAGTTCTAAGATCTCAGTATAGTTACAACGGCTACCCCACCCTTCGAACCGAAACGCATTACTGCTTCGCGGCGGAAATAGGCGGGGTGGTGGTACCTACCCGTGTGGACTCCCAAGAGGTCCTACCACCAGTGAAAAGCCATTAATTTATAAATTATATTAGCTTCAATAGAGAAGATGGTTAAGGCTTATCTAGCATCTAGGATTCTCTTGGCGTGAATATGAAATCTCAAGACAAACAAACTGTCAGATCTCAGGATAATATTAGAAATTTCTATGAGCAAAGAAGTTCAAGCGATAAATATTTGTTGAATAAAGTTAGGTTTTTTCTGGCGGGGGACCGATCCTCCTTCGAGGTCCCCGCGCCTAGGGGTCATGTGGTGTATGTGGAAACAAATAATACTTGAGTCTTGAAACCTTGACCATGAAAATTGTAAACGTCGGAAATAATAGAATGAAAATAAGAAACGGGAAACTAACATTCAGGTAAAGATAAAATATGAGGACTTCATACTTTATCACCGACTACTTCATACCCAAATAAACTCATATGTGCCATAACAAAAACACATTAAAAATGATTAACAAAAGAAAAAGAAAAAAATACGAGGCTTAAATTTGCGTTCACACGTTCGGTAGTTGAGTTCACAAGAAGTCTATAATTACAGTGATAATTTAAGTATGATAATATGAGTTACGAGTGTGAAGCAAAAACTTGACAAGGAATGATTAGTTGGATACACAAAGCACGATACGAAGCCAAGTTGCGATGATAAAATTATCATTTAAAACAATGGCGTAGTGTATGTAATTAATATATTTGAAGTGTCTATAGAGTATAATGCTTAGATAATTTAGTTTTTGAGAGGTATTCACGAATTATTTTACTATATTTTTTGACAAGCTCGTAGCCTAGTTGATGTAAAGCTGTTACCAGAACCCATAGACATCAGAAGCGTGATCGTCGCTGTGAAACTTGGGCTAAGTGGCCGGAGTTTTAGTCGTTTATCTTATAATGCCTTACCGACCCTTCAAATAAGAAGTCATGAGTGTTTCGCGACACGTCATTACGGATCCGCCCGATACATTAACGATGCTTTTAACAACACAAACATCGGTCACCGTCCTCGTCTCTGCGTAGCACTGCCCTTGCTAGGGCAAGTGTTAGCAACACTCCTGGTTTGAGCCCCGTGAGCTCACCTACACGTCAATGAGAAGGTGAAATAGCCTCTCAAAGCTATCAGCATAGGTAGGAACAAAAAAAAATTGTTTCGCGACAGAAATAAGCCGAGTGATGGTACCAAACGCAGTAAGATGGGGAAAGAACATCCAGGTTGCATTTTGAGCTCGCACAAAGGTCCCACCATGCTGCCTATTCGTGCCTATTACATATATATCTCAGGATGTGGAGCGCCATTCACGATCTGATGTTTCCATAAGCACATCCAGGGATATTGAGTTCTTCTGTCTGCATACAAAACCAAGAAAGACCATATTCAAGAATTTGCCTCGCATTTTCCTTGACACTAGTATAGGCATTGTGTGAATGCTTCTATGTAATTATCTAGTTTGAATTATGACTATTATTTGCTGCAGTTAAACCAGTAACAAAGTTTTATTACACTTTATAATATAATGCGAGACCGCTAATTAACGGCCATAATATAATTTACATAATTATTGTAATTACAGCTTGGTGTTTGCGCGGAAATAAGATAATAGACAAGAAAATCGTTTTTGTCTTTTTAATTCTCATCAGCATGGTTTTGTCGATTACTTTAAAAGTTTAAATTTAATTTAGTTGAATTGTTACTTGTTGCTTGTCAGTTTTTATATAACATATGATATCATTTTTATTTCTTCTGTCGCGTTTAAAGCAATAAGAGGCTATGGTTCTACCTCACTTAAAATTAGTATCAAATTTAATTAATAAAATTTACATTAGTAACATTAAATAAAAGTAAAAATTCAGTAAGTGGCTATTTGCATATGTGGTTTCGCTGGCTGGATACATATTGTTAATGAAGCTGCTATGCAAAATGTCAGCGATACAGGCATGCTGTTATTGCTGACATCGCTGCATTTAGGGATCCACAAAACAAGACGGTCATGAGTCGTTCGATTACCACACTTGAAAACCGTAAATACGCGCTACGTGTCAGCAAACAGTATTTCTAACAATAAACAAAAAAAATGCTAACACAAAACTATAACTGAAGGCTTTTCATGTAAAGAGTCAGTTAACAACCGACTAGATAGTAGAGCGCAGTTTGTTTGACTACTTCATAGCACGTATGTTTTGACATATGGGGATTTTCTAGAAAAAGTACAGATTTTTTTAGTAAATCGCCGAATTAGCAAACAAGATAAAATCATACATACCGATTAAGATAACACAAACCACTATTGATAGAAGTATTTTTATTTAATAATTAGCGGACCCGACAGACGTTGTCCTGTGAATGCATACCCAAAAGTTCATTCAAGTTAATCAAGTTAATGCAGTATATAAAAATAACCTAGATACCGACTGCAGCGCCATCTTCTGGGCTGATTTGTGAATCTAAACCATCCAGGGCGCCACCCAAACGCATACCAAAATTCATTCAAATCAGTCCAGCCGTTTAGGACGAGTTCAGTGACAAACACACGCACAGAAGAATCAAAAGTAAGTGGTAAGAATTTTTAAATTAAAACCTATTGCATGTAAGAGAGAGTGATGCTCGGGAATTTTGCATTATAACGGCCGTCTGGTGTAGTGGTAAGTGACATGGTCACTACACAAGGGGGTCGCGGGTTCGAATCCCGCCAAGGGAAGATATTTGTATGATAAATATAAATGTCTTTTCCAGGGTTATGGATGTATATTAAATATATGTATGTGTATAATAAAAATCTTACATTTATTTCCGTTATCTGGTACCTGTAACACAAGTTCTTTACGAACTTATCACGGGACCAGTTAACGTGGCGTGATTGTTAGTAAATATTTATTTATTATTTATTTATTAGCATCATTACGTGTTAATGCATAAGTCCGTTATATTAATAGTAGAAAAAGCAGACGCTAAAATTTCGCGCTGCTATATCCGCAACATAATATGATGATGCTATAGTCAGTGTTAATAAAATGAAATAAATATGTTACGTGACTTCAGTCATTACCTATAATATTTTTCAGTAAGTGCTATTTGAGAGAACCTCTAATCGTGAAAATTTGTATTTGTATAGGTATATATGCGTAATCGTTTCGCTGGGGCTAAAATTATTCTTGCTGGCATAGTTAAACTAGCTTTTTAATTTAGCTCTAGCTTTATCGTAAAAGAACGTCACTTATTAGAGTGAAACCCGACAAATTTGATTATTATTTTAATTTTGAGTATTAAACGGTAGGCAGCGGCTTGGCTCTGCCCCTGGCATTACTGACGTCCATGAGCGACGGTAACCACTCACCATCAGGTGGGCCGTATGATCGTCTGCCTATATGGCAATAAAAAAAAAATTGTATACATTTCTATAAGAAGCCTGCCCGAGGCAGAATCCAAAAGAGACGACCGCGGCCATGCCAAGAACACCTGGTCAACGGAATCGTCGGCTATCGTACTCAGACACGCATCTGATGCAACCAGTGTTTTGGTATACCAAGCAGGATCAGATCCGGCATTCGGGATCGTCTCTCTCAACTGTTAGAGCCTTATCATATTTTATTATAACCCTAAAATATTAAATGAAAACAAATCATTCTTTAATTCATAGCTTTCATTTTCATTCTTTTTAACCCTTTGAGCGCGAACCGTCGGTAGATCTACTCTCTATTAATGCGTATGAAGAGCGGAGCGTCGAAATCCCGACTATTGTGCAATTTGAACATAGTTATTAGGTGGTGGTGGATCGTGCAAATGTTCTAAGATTGAGTGGGGCGCTTGGATTAGAGGTTGTAGACGAATTCGTGTATCTCGGGTCCTGCGTAAGCAACAAAGGCTCATGTGAAACTGACGTGCGCCGACGTATCGGAATGGCTAAAAGTGCGATGTCTCAGCTACAGAAGATCTGGAAGAATAGAGGGATAGGCCTGAAAACTAAAACCAGACTGGTGCGGACTCTTGTTTTCTCTATCTTCTTGTATGGAGCTGAGACATGGACGTTGAAAGCAGCAGACCGAATGCGCATCGATGCTTTCGAAATGTGGTGTTGAAGACGCATGCTAAGAATTCCGTGGACAGCCTTTCGGACTAACGTGTCGATATTGAAGCAACTGCGCATCAAAATCAGACTGTCTACTGTATGTCTGAAGCGGATCCTCGAATATTTTGGTCACATTGCGAGGAAAGACGGCGATAACCTGGAAAAACTTATGATCACAGGGAAAGTTGAAGGCAACAGATCTAGAGGCCGCGGCCCGACTCGTTGGTCCGATCAGATCCGCACCGCTTTGGACTGTACAGTGTACAGCGCGCTGCATGACGCCGCGGACAGGGGAAAGTGGAAAAACATCTTAAGATTGAAGCTCATGGGTGATGGTGGTCACGACCCTCAGACATGAGGAACACGATTCGAGGAGGAGGATTAGGTGTCCACCTAGCGCGCGCATAAATAACGTTTTTATAATAAATTAATAACATTTATAAATAACCATTTAAAATTATTTTGCTGTGAATTTAGCATTATTTTTTGTATATTTTTAAGTTAAAGCTTTTTATAAGGTGCTTTTTTCAAAAATTATTTGGCAAGTACTGCAAAACATGCGAAAATAAGCTCAGCACTAAAAGCTTTAATTCATAGTTTGAATTCACGGCGAATAGCTGAGCAAATTAAATTTAATTACAAAAATAATTAGCACAGGTAGTCGCAGGTTAAATTGCACCTATAAAATGCTTGGAAAGTTGTTACGTTAACTTCAACAATTTCATGTACGCTATGCGTAATTAGCGTAAAAACTGACAAGCGACATCCGGAAAACCAAGCGAAGAACGAGGCTTGTGTATATTTGTTGGTGAGCGAACGAACATTGTATGTCGCAACATAAATTGTGCAACATTTTGACGTGACAACGTCTTATAATTCGATGGAGCACGATGCACGTACGAAAAAACATGACTCATGCGGCGTTACCTCGCTCTGAGGTAGTTCCATTTAAGGCTTGAAGTGCAAGCGAGAGCGCGCAACGAGCGACAAAGAGGCACAATCGGCCTCCGCGTTCGGCAGCGTTCGACATCTGTCTCTCTCCCACTTGAGTGAGCGATGCATCTGCGTGGACAGCTGCTATACATACAATTCAAAGCATACTTGTAAAAAGACTATGTACATTGTAAAACAAAAAGAAATTGACATAATTGTATTTATGCGTACAAATAAATGTCACTTAATCAATTCAATAGTGACTTCCATTTACCTCCTTCTCTATACCCACACAAAAATCTATTAAACAAATAAAATTTTTTTTTTTTTTCAAAAATGAAACCATTCCATCAGTATTTTCTTATGACGTCACGTTCAACTATCATCAGTAAACCGAGTTTACAGAAAACCGATTTTTTTTACTGTTATTCGTAAAGGTAACGGTACTAGCCACACGATGGTTTTATGTACAAATATAAATTCTAAAAGGACTTTTTCGCAGATATTCGCTAGTCGATCTTTCTTCATCGCGTTTTTTTTTGGTTAGGATGAAATGCCTTGATGTCTCTGGATATTTGAGTCTATTGTTCTAGTTAAAGTTTAGTTATATAGTCTTAGAGAAATACTTATTTAATCACACTGTACTACAGTTAGATCCTGGAATGTCCTTCTCCATTAGTTTGTAATGGCCAGAGATAGCCAAATGAGTATGGCATAAATATACGTGCAACAGTACCTCGTCTGTTTTGCTAAGAACACAACGGTTACTGGTGGTATGACATCTTGTGAGTGCGCACGGGTAGGTACCACCATCCTGCCTAATTCTGCCGTGAAGCAGTAAAGCTTGTCGGTTCGACGAGTAAGACAGCTATACAATTGAGACTTAGACCTCATGAGGGAAGGTGTTTATAGGCATTTAATTTGTTATATCTATGGGCGTCAATAATCACTTAACACCAGATGAACCGTGAATTTGCCTGCTTCTCTAGTTTATTAAAACATGACTCCTGACTCCATAAAATGGCTGATAACTAAGTGACCAAAAGTATTTTTTTAAATTATTTAATTCAACAAAAAATGCAACATACTCTGTTCGTATTCCCGAGGGACCCATGGACCATAACACTTAAGCCTTATTCAGAATGTTGGGCCATCAACATTTATCCTGAAATCGTCGACATTCCTACAACATGCCTCTGCGTTGCCAGCAAATTAATTACAAACTCCACTAATAGGCAACAATTTAAATGGACTGATATAATATATCATTTAACGTGTGAATAAGCCCGGAAAGCTTTGACCAGAGTGCTTCGTCAATATTGTTTGTTTGTTATTATCCTCGTATTACATTGGAATTCATTTCTTGCGCAAAACAATTACTATAACAGTGTTTTAGTTGAAAATATCTGTTAAAATACAGTTTGCGAATTAATGGGCTTAATTTTTCTACTTTGAAGTGTTCGATAAATATCTCAGTTATTTTGTATTGTATTATTCAGGTCGACTGATTGATGCAAGGTAAAGAAAGCGTCATGATTTAAATTAAAACTTAAAATTTAAGTATTGCTGTTGTTAAGTCACCGCGTATTACATGGTATGGCTGTAAGTAATAAATTAAGTTACGTAATAAAAATCAGGATCACTAGATTAACAAAATTTCGGAGCTGCTGGTATAAATTTAGAATAGGGATCGCAGAGCATAAAATAAAACTTCCACTGTTCCAAAATATTCTGTTTTAATAATAATTAAAAAATTAATTATCATTTTTATTACGCCTTGCTCATTTTCGCCATCTTCCTTTTCTTTGTCATTCTGTCTGTCATTCTCTTCTCCTTTCCTTTCCGTTTTCTCTCACTCACATCTTCCACACTCTTTTCATACGTTCCGTTTTTATCAATCCTACATAAATGCGACAAATCACCTTTCGGTATTCACATTGTGATTTGAATAACCTCTTAAACCGAAGCGGGTCGTGAACTCGTTCATACATATTGTATGCAATCTGAAAAAGTACAACGTCAACAAAATATGTATCCCATAATCCTCATTTGTCAACGTAAACGTGTTTTTTTTATTGCATAGACGAATGGACGAGCTCATAGCCTGGTGTAAAGTGGTTAGTGGAGCCCATAGACATCTACAACGTCAATGCGCCACCCACCATGAGGTATAAGCTCTAAGGTCCTAAGTATAGTTACAACGGCTTCCTCACCCTACAAACCGAAACGCATTACTGCTTCACGGCAGAAATAGGCAGGGCAATGGTCCTTACCCGTGCGGAATCACAAGACGTCAAACTATAATTTTGGGGGTTTGATTTTTATTACACGATGTTATCCCTTCATCGTTGAAGTCAATCGTGAGCATTTGTTAAGTACGTACTATCCTTTAGCCCACGACTACTTCAAAACTTTTACTTACAGCTTTACCTTAGTAACTTCCTTCATAATGTTATACATATATAAATGATAGTTACGTTGGTTTATTTACGTGAATGTATTTCTGGAAAGTGAAATGAAACAAAAATCACACATAATATTGCACCCACTACTAGGACAAGTCCGTGATCGTTCTATTTCCTCATTCCGCATTATAAAAATTCTTATTTCTATCGTTGTCATTAGAGCTCATTTGCTTTCATCGAACTTTGGCCTTTTGTGCATAAAAGATTCTAAACTGTTACATAAAGCGTTCGATACCGGGAAGCCACCAAATTACACTTAACACCGAAGATCAAGTGACATAAAACACGACATTAATACGTAAGATATTCAGTACCGATATTTTTATCGTCGTCCGATTACGGTGTTAAAAAGTTTGATATGAGAATAACGTTTATAAGGCTGTCGTTAAAATTGTACCGTAAATGTTAAATTTTATGACTTCCACGGTATTTTATGGTTAATTTATGTCCTATGCTTTGAAGGTGTTCGAGTTTATGCACGCCGATAAAATCGGTGAATCTGATTATAAATTTCGTGTCGGTCAAACACTAAATACAGAAGGTATGTAAATGACACGAATAGTATTAAGATTAGATACACAATATCTCACTGACTAGTCAGATTTATTCGGTCAGTGTTCGCACATCGTGTTCACAAATGACTTCACATCTATATATTATTAATACGTGAAGCAAAAACTTTGTATCCCTTTCTACGAAATTTGCGCGGACGGAGGAGTATGAAATTTTCCACACTTGTAGAGAATATAGAGAAGAAGTGCACAATGCTAATATTTTTTTTAAATAATGCATAAAAGATACATTAAATCAATAAAGAAAACATTACACACACTACATAGCATGTATTTGACGCACACACGCATGCATTCTATAGAAGTATAAAATACAATCATAGTAGTGTACAAACTTACAATTCCAATTAATTATAGTCGAATTTCGACTACTGCGGGACCTCTAGTTTAAAAAAATACATGTATGTTAATTTAGTATAAATACAGGTAGAATAATTAATAAGTACCCATACGGATGGAGGAGTAAATGGAGGATCATAGTCCTAACAAAAGTGCTCAGTAAAGGTCACGACCCTCAGAACTGAGGAATACGACCCACGGAGGAGGAGGACCTATGCTCTTGAGTTGTTAGGTCTTCTTCGGAGGCGCTTGGACAGCTGTTAGCTAATCCCACCCCTCCTGGCTGAGCCTTTGTCTGCCCACCTTTCCTGGTGAAACTGGAAAGACCTTCGGGCCACCAGTAATTCTTCAACCATAAAAACGCCACTTTCTCTCTATCTTTTTTAAGTCATTGCTTAAAAATATGAGCGAAGTTGTGACCCAGCTGCTGTTACTTGGACCCTTAAAAAATACTTCTTTTTGCCTTGAGACACCCAGTCGATATTAAAATATATTGTATCATTATTGTTGTGAAACACTTGATGCGTCGGACGTGGATAGGCCATACTTTGAGGGAAAAGCCTATATACCTAGTCAGGTCATAAATTCTGTCACATGTTTAATGTAAAATAATTGAAACAAGTTTATTCATTATGTTACCATTCATATACCAAAATGAACTTAACAAAACATAGATTCTTATGACACTAAAGTTTATTCAAAATTACCTCCGTTATTTTGAATACAGGCCTTCAATCTGCGCGGCCAGTCGTCTATCGCAGCACGAACGAGGTCATGTCAATATCGGCGGCTGCCTTAATCAAGGATGTCTTGAGTGACTCCAAATTGGGATGAGGCTTTGAGCACGCCTTTTCCTCCAAGGGTTGCCATATCTTGTAATCTAACGGATTCAAATCTGGACTGGAGGAGGGCCAGTATTCGTGCCGGATGAAATCGATTTCACGCGCCGCCAGCCAGTCTTGTGTGCTCTTCGCTCTATGAGCTGGAATTCGAATTCAATAAACTTTTTTGTGGCCAGCATTCTAAAAGAAAAGTTTTTACTCTGTGACAATTCTTATGACCTGACTAGGTACATACCGAGTCAAACCCTAAGTGGATCTCCTAAAGTAAGCCAAGTAGTAGATCGTCCCAAGCAAACCTAGCGCACTATCGCAGTGGAGGTGTAGACAATTAAGCCAACCTGGTCCAGAGGAAAGCGCGTAGCTTAAAACCCAACCCGACGGCGAAATACTGTTGAAGCCCATGCCCCACATGGAGGCCATAGGAACTTAAGCAACAAATAACAGCAGTGGTTGTCCTACAATTTTAAGCAGAACTCATCACTGTTTTGCAATAGCCAAAACGGTGGTACCTACCCGCCATAAAATGCGCCATACCATTAGTAACAATGCATGTTTACAACGTTTGCGGGCGTGACATTTATTGCACGATGCTAATCCTTCATGAAACTTATTGCTGATCACGTGTCATATGCGTTCTTCTTTACAAAAAGTGTTACTTGTTTGAGAGATTTGAACACAGGCATATTCGCATCGCTTGAATGTATTCGGCGTTGGAATGAGCTCCACGGTGTTTCCCGAGCGCTATGACATGTCCTTCTTCAAACGAGGCTATAATGTGGAGAGTATAATGCTGTAGCCAGCGGCCTGGCTCTGCCCCTGGCATTGCTGCAGTCCATGGGCGACGGCGACCACTCACCGTCAGGTGGACCCTATTGTCGTCTGTCTACAAGGGCAATAAAAAAAAACTTGATAATTCTTAACCGTAAGATGATTTTTATCCTGCCCGATTTTCTATATATTTATTACATACAAAAACAAATTGTTACTAACATATACAATTGCAGATCGTTAATGACATCAAGAGTGTCATACAAAAATCCCGCAGCCACAGACATTCCAATTCTCAAACACACTGCAACAAGGTCGTCCACCTTTCTCAACTAAAAACCAATAAAAACCACCGCACCCGACACGAATACATTATAAATATAAATTTTTAACGCATTATAAATCCTATGTTCCGTAATAAAACAAATTGAATAAGAACGAATCGCGTAGACGGTAAACAAAGTAATTGATTTCCATAACCGAAATGAATATCACCGGTTTTATCTGCCACGTTGGTCGTAAATATAAAATTTATCGCTTTATTCGCTACTCATTAAGATTTTTTATATTAGAATTATACGTTATTAATATTTAGAAAACGACTGTTAAATTTATTTACGCTAGGGTCGTTATTTAATAATATCGAGATCGTGTAGATTATGTTAATGTAGATGTGAAATCTGAAGTGTTTTTATGAATTTACATTTTATAGGCTGGTAACACAATTGGCTGCATATTTTAAGACGTGAACGTCAAATATTTTTTTAAATTCCATATTGGATATTAGAAGAGAATTAAAACGGTGACTTCGTTTTAAAGCAAAACTATTTTGATCGATGTTTTCAACAATTTGCGACAAAATTTACACTTACCTATAGTGTGAGTTAATTAGATAAAAGCTCCAATTTAGGAACGTAGCTACTCTATGAGCCGATATTGGTTACCGAATAGAAAGAAAAAGTGAACCAAATTTGTAATGTTATTTATTTACTAATTATTTTAATCCCCATTTTCATGTATTATTGGTAAGGTTGGTAAGAGAGTGTTAACTATGAATATGGAAGGATATAGAGGAAGAGGTAGACCTAAGAAGAAATGGATGGATTGCGTGAAAGACGATATGGGTAAGAGGGGAGTGAGCGAAGAAATGGTATATGATAGAAGAGTATGGAAGGAGAAAACATGTTGCGCCGACCCCAGGTGACTGGGAGAAGGGCAGGATAATGATGATATTTTAAAAAAATCTGCTCTATTCTTTATTAAATTAGAGAGCTCTAAATAGCATCTAATATATTAAAACGCTTACGGAATGAAAAATTAGTAATTCCATAAAGATTATTACAACAAAATCTGTTAGTCATATGAGTCTTTCGAAATAGATAAGAAATCTTCTACAGTAAAATACATGTTCTTTGATCTCAAAAAGAATCAGCATCCGACTTCTGACAATAAAGAGATGAATTTATGCTTTTGTCAATTGCTAACATTTTAATTAATGTAATTTGTATGAAAATACACTATTTAGATGTAGCGACATAAACAGCAGCTTCTTATAGACTTTTATTATCTTGTTTGGTTCGTCAAATTAGTTTTGTTTATTATTCAAGAGTTTTTTAATCTTCATATTACAAATTCTTAATTTAATTCCGTTATTTGAATGAAAGTGTGGGTTCATTTATTAAAAGAATATTTCAAATTCACAATCTCTAAATTGGTGATTTAAAATAAATTACTGTACTGTAGTAACCATAGTAGCAACTATACTGAGAACTTAGAACTTATATCTCAAGGTGCGTGGCGCATTTACGTTGTAGATGTCTATGGGCTCCAGTAACCACTTAACACCAGGTGGGCTGTGAGCTCGTCCACTCATCTAAGCAATAAATAAAAAGATTCGCTGTCCGCATGTGTCTATTTATCCGCTTCATTCTGTTGATAATAGATTATGTAGATTACAAATATAGTATGATAGAATAAAATAGTAGAATACATTATATCATGTAGATAGTAGAATGATTGTGTTCGATTTATCTGCTCCAAACTATCTACCGAATTATGCCGCGAAGCAAACATGCATTCAGATGTGAAGTAGATGTGAATTTAAATATGTAATAAATGAAAAGAATAAAGAAATAATATATTTCGAAGCCCACAATAACACTATCTCCGAGCTTGTTATCCAAACCTAATAATCATTTAATCAAACATAATAATGAAAAACATCGATATAAATAAAAGCCTAATCGACTTGAAAGCTAAATAATAATAAAAGTTTTATTGTAAAATGTTATTTATTAAAGCATCACTGAAATTATATCAGCTCGACGCAATATACTAACCTAGTGATGTGAATAAGCTGTGGCTGTTCGAACAGAATATTACATGACTCCAATTACAACTGCAAAATTAACATAGGATTTAACTGTCATGCATATCAATCGTTCGTGTAAATTCGTTCGTGACCTGAAGATAAAATATATAAATTTTTCTTCCTAAGCTGATAGCTAGCATGTAGGTGAGGTCTCGGGGCTCAAACCTGACGATGTGGTTAATACTAAGCCTAGCGTGAGCAGAAAGCAGAATCTACCACCGGATCGGAAACGCGACCCACTGAGAAGATCCGGCAAGAAACTCAGTGAGCTGTAAATCTAATGAATCGGGTAAGTACCACCGCTCTACCTACTATTGTCGCAAAATCAACACGTGTTCCGGCTTGAAGCTTTTTTTATTTATTGCTTAGATGTGTGGACGAACTCACAGCCCACCTGGTGTTAAGTGGTTACAGGAGCCCATAGACATCTACAACGTAAATGCGTCACCCACCTTAATAGTTCTAGGGTCTCAGTATAGTTACAACGGCTGCCGCACCCTTCAAACCGAAACGCATTACTGCTTCACGGCAGAAATAGGCAGGGTGGTGATACCTACCTACGCGGACTCACAAGAGGTCCTACCACCAGTAAGAAGACAGTGCTTGTGCAGACGTTGTGCCAAATTAATCGACATTCAAATCCTTCTTTTATATTTCAGAACGTGGCTATGCACTAAGGTGAATACTGATCGTGTTAGCCCATCTTGCTTAATCAATACACGATAGCAGCATATTTACACTTCTTTTACTTTCACTTCTTACACAATAATTTCTTACTAGACTAAGAACCAACAACATTTGAGGGTAGGTAAATATT
Organism: Bombyx mandarina; assembly: GCF_030267445.1. Lineage (NCBI taxonomy): Eukaryota > Metazoa > Arthropoda > Insecta > Lepidoptera > Bombycidae > Bombyx > Bombyx mandarina. Next base: position 2,553,235 of record NC_143216.1, read on the forward strand.
ATGCGTCACGGCAGATTATTGTAATGCGTTAGAAAATAATGTGTAGTCGAATACGATGCTTCTAAGCATCTACCTCGTTCCGAAAAGGGTTTGAGCAGAGTATAATCCTAAGCGAGGTTCCCAAACTGCTACCAGTGAAAACAATAAATAATAGTTGTTAAAAAATAGTTATTTATTGAGTTATTTATTTTTCATTTTTTAGTTGAATTTGAATTTTTTCAATTTTTTTTAATATTGAATTGTCATTGGTCCTTAATAAGTAGGTATACCAAATTGAGAGTTAATCCGACGTTTTTATGGGGGTCAAAATCACGTTCAAACGTTACATACATACGTCTGAAGCAAATAAAAGCGTATTAAAAAAGATCCTTTATTAAGCCTTCAAAGTCAGACAGACAAGAATATAGTGGTAAATTTTTTTTTTTTTTTTTTTTTTTCCTACCTATGCTGATAGCCTTGAGAGGCTACTTCAGCGTACCCTAGCTTGTGTAGGTGAGCTCGCGGGGCTCAAACCGGAGAATTGCTAACACCGCCCTAGCAAGAGCAGTGCTTCGCAGAATCTACCACCGGATCGGAAGCGCGACCCACTGAGAAGATCCGGCGAGAAACTCAGTGGGCTGTGTCTGTGGGTTAATTCGCTCGTCGAGCCCTTCGTCGCAAGCGACGGGTTCGGCGAGGACGGTGACCGGTGCTTGTATTGCCTAAAAGCACCGTTAATGGATCAGGAGGATCCGTGATGACGTGCTTTGGGCGACGTCGACGGTTTACCAAACGGTCTACAGGATCGGGTATGTAGTTTCCGGCGGCCACGACAAGAGGGTTCTCATGTCGTGCCGCCTTCTCAAAGTGGCGCAGCGATGCCGACTGTAGATACTTACTGACGGGGTCGAGCTCCAGGTCATCGTGGAGGTCCACGTTCCTCTGGAACCATGGTGCTCCGACGGCTATCCTGCAGAATCGGGATTGTATAACCTGAAGGGGTTTCAAGTTGGTGCGGGCCGCGTGAGCGAACACTACGCTTGCATACGTCATGACGGGGCGTATGCAAGCTTTGTAGAGGGTTACCTTATTACGGAGGGACAGTTTGCTTCGTCTACAAAGCATTGGGTAGAGTCGTCCTAGTATAAACGCGGCGCGATCGCGTACCGTTTTTACGTGGGGACGGAATGTCATCCCTCTGTCGAGGGTGACGCCTAGGTATTTGACCTTCGGGGCCCACGGTATGGGCTGGTCAAAGAGAGTGATGGGGCTAACGGCGGAGGTGTTTACGCGCCTATTGGGGAGTGGGGTGCTCGAAGTGGTATTCGGAGGGCGACCCCTTTTGAATAGCACCGCTGTGCTTTTCGTGGGGTTAATGTCTATTCGCCACTTCCGGAACCACTGTCCCATGGTGGTTACTGCGGTCTGGAGTCGCCGATGAAGCAACGACATCTTCCTACACGAGTAGTAGATAGCCGTGTCATCGGCGAAGAGCGCTAGATGGGTCTCCGGAGACCGGGGTATATCGTTGATATACAAACTAAATAGTAACGGGGAGAGTGCGGAGCCTTGCGGGACTCCGGCAGTCAGATGACGGGGACGAGAACGAGTTCCCTCTACTCGATATCGAAACGAACGGTTCGACAAGAAGTCTCGTATGATGAGCACGAGTCTGTCTGGCACTCCCATTTTGTACAGTTTGTAGATCAAACCGTTGTGCCAGACTTTGTCGAACGCCTTCGCTACATCGAAGAAGAGGGCGCCGGTCGGGATTTGTTTACGCCTATTTAGCCCTATTAAGATGTGCTCCGTGAGGCGGTGCACTTGTTGTACGCACGAGTGTTTGGCGCGGAATCCAAACTGCTCGTCTATTAGAATTTTATTCGCGGTAACGAAGTCCCAGAGGCGTTTCCGAAGGAGCCGTTCGTAAATTTTGCCTATCGCTGGGAGGAGACTGATCGGTCGGTAACTAGCGGTTTCATTATTCGGTTTGCCCGGCTTGTGTATACCGATAACGTCTGCTTCTTTCCATACCGCCGGAAAGATGCAGTGCGTCATAGCGGCATTTAAGATGGTAGCCAACATTGTTATCAGTTGGACTGGTAAGAGTTTTAACGCGCGGTTGCGGATGCCGTCGGAGCCGGGTGCCTTCTTAGGTTGAAGGTTGTCTATTACTTCTCTAACTTCGTCAGAGGTAATGGGGGGTAACGCGTCCGAGGGTGGCAGGGAAGCTCTGCGCTCGACCTCCCTGTCGACTGCCTCGGTGTGTTCGGGGTCCGCGTATTGAGTGCTGGTGGTGCACTGCTCTTGCAGTGCATCGGCCAGCAACTCTGCCTTGTCATCGTCATCGAAAGCCGGTGGTTGGCCTGAAGGGCGTACGAGAGGAGGCATAGTAGCGGTAGTTTCGGACTTGAGAGTCCTTGCTAGTCGCCAGTATGCTTGATGAGAGGGCGCGAGTCCTTCTAAGTAACTATCCCAATTCTCATTTCGGGCGTCGCTTAGGCGAGATTTTACATCCCGCTGTAGACGACGCATCCGAATCCGGTTTGAGTGCGTGGGAAGTTGATCGTAGGCCCGGATTGCCGCGTTTCTAACTCTTAGGAGGTTCCTAAGTTCGGGGGACAGTCTGATGCGGTGGAAGCTATCCTCCACATCGACTTCTTTTGAGGATCTTATGATCGCGGAAGAGATGTGATCCGTGATGATGTTTATGGATTCGACTGTGTCCTCGGGGATGGAGTTGAATCCGGGCCGCAGGGGAGGATTGGTGGAGCGGCATCGGCTAAGCATTTGCCCAGCTTCTTCCAGTCCACCATGGTCCTCGTGGCTGTGACTGGGTTGTGGGGGCGACCGAGCTGCATAACGACAGGTCGGTGGTCTGAGTCGAGCTCTGACATTGCTTCGATGGAACGCAAGCGCAGAGTTACGTTCCTCAGCAGTGCCAGGTCTATAGTGCTCGGACGGAGCGCGATGTTATACGGATAACATGTTGGAGTTGGGGGACCGACTACTTCAAAGGTAAGGTCGTCTATAAACGCGTCGAGACGCCTACCGTTTATGTTTGAACTGTGGCAGTTCCACCTAGTGTGGTGGCAATTTAAATCGCCTGCCAGGATGACGGAGTCTCCCATGCCGAACAGTGACTCGATGTCACTGCTCAGAAGGGGCTTGTCCGGGGGGAGATAGACGGATGCGATGACGATCGGCTGGTGTCCCGTCAGCGAGATACGGCACACTGACGCCTCGATATGTGAGAGCGAGGGGGTATCGAGAGGGACAACGTGCAGGGCCCGCCTATAGTAAATGGCAGTCCCGCCTTTGGAGGCGGTGAGTCTGTCATTCCTAACCATGACGTAATTCGCGACTTTCGGGTCACGACGCGAGGGCTTCAGGCAGGTCTCCTGCACTAGCAGAATATCTACAAGATTGTCGCGGAGGAAGTGGTAAATACACAGGGTGTGTTCTTTTATACTCAAATACAACTGATATTGTAAATCACTGTCATTTTCCGACAGGACTCTCACTAAATGCTTTGCATGTTTTGAGTACGGCATATTAGCTGAAGAACCTCATACGCCATCTATGGTAGATTAATGGAAAAACCTTAACTGTAGAATCAGGGATAACTGTACAAACTCATTCGGGTCAATTGTATAAATGTGTCAAATGGTAAATCTTAGATAAACAATTCAAATAAAAAATCACGATCGAAAAATTACTGTTTCTTTGTTTTTATAAAAAATGTTTTATGTAAATTTACTACCTTAGTGGATACTGACATCAATTTTATAGTCACATTCCAAAAATTCAGAGCAATCCAATTTAACAAATCAAGTATATACGATAGTATTAATGAAACTTCGAAGAACTTCGACTATAAACTAGATTATTTGTGCAAAAAAAATTCAAATTATGTACCCATAAATCACAATTCTAGCTTCAGTTTAGTAGTTCAAAACGCGCTATTATTACAAAAAAAAAAACTAAAAAGATTTGCACAAAATTATCATAAAATAAAGAATGAAATAAAATACGAGCGTGGGCGATTCCACCATTGAAACAGCGCAATAATATATGGATGGGGTTATTTACGGCTACGAAATAATAAGATCGGATGTGTAAGGGATCGATCAAAGGAAAATAACATTTAGTGTCAGAGCTTAAAGGTGATGTTCAGATGTGATTTGGACGTCAGGGAATCGGATTTCATGGTTTATTTTTATATCCAAAATTATGTTTATCGTGTGTTGAAAAAGTGAATTTGTGAAATAGCTTGTTCTTGATAATGCATTATACTAAATTTATATTATTCATAATAAAGTTTAATGTTCACGGAACTTATTTATGTTCGTATTTATTTTATTTTGATGCTTTACTCTCCTTTTCAAAGACTCTTTTTTATTGTCTGATCGAAGCACATCAGTTCCGATTGCATCACCTTACAGTCCGGACGTGTTTTTGCGAGAAACTGTCGCTGCCGTCGCGATCTTGTGTCTTGAGTTTCGCTGCATTGTCGTTGTCGCATCGATCGCGGCATTGTTGCGAATTCTTGACGCACTATCGCTGGCGTCGCGACCTTGTGTCGTAAAAGCAACTCGAACTTGTCGATTGTGCATTCGTAACGACTTCACATTATCATCCACTCATATCATTTATTAAATTTATTTATTTATTCGGCGAGTAAAACAGTCTCTTTCGAGACTAACCCCCCCTGAGATCACCGCTTGTTGTGGCATTCTCACAACCCAGGGGGGCCCCACCTTCACAAACTTCCACCCCAATTCTAGCCGACTGCCGTTTTCACGGCAAAGGCACTCCCCCCCCTTGGAGCTGGTAAAGCTCAGGGGGTGAACTCCTACTCAGGGGACTCGCCTTTCGGCGAGTGTGCCTTAAGTCCCGGGGACGCCCCCCCCGGGCAAAAACGAAAAAAAAATGGAAGAAGAGCTCTTAGGGTTTCTCGGGTTACTTGCCGAGAAGTACCCGGTGCTATCCAACCTCACGGCCGAATTCGCGGCCTACAGGGCCGCCCGCGCGAGTCCCGCCCCGCCTGCGTCCCTCGCCGCGTCATTTCGAGCCGCGCAGTCAGGCCCCGCCCCCAAACCCAATTTGAGCGCACGTACGCACGTAGCGACTCACGAAGCGCCTAGCGCCAACGAAGCGCCTAACGCACCCGCGACGTCATTCTCGCCAATCTCATCCGTCGCGTCGTCCGTAATAATTAACTCAGGTTCAGACTCCGATACCGGATCGGAGATGGACTTCGAGTCCGCGACGAGCCCGCAGCCCGGAACCTCGGATGGGTCCCAAACGGTAAAACGCGGGAAAAAACGTACTCGCGCCGTGGAGTCCCGGAGCTCCACGACCAAACAAACAAAATCAGCGACTGCCTCCCGTCCGCAGGTAGTCGTGACACCGGAGTCGGACTCCGGCCGCCGCGCAACCCCACCGCCGCGTCCCAAGCCCGCACCCGCGCAAAAAACTGTCGCCCCGCCCCCGCTGATTCTCCAGGAGAAGTCAGCATGGAACCGCGTCTCCCAGGCCCTTCAGGCAAACAAAATAAATTATACCCATGCGCGTAACGTCGCGCATGGGATTCAAATAAAGGTCGCAACGCCGGGCGACCATAGGGCTCTATCCGCGTACCTCCGAAAGGAGAACATAGGTTTCCATACCTATGCTCTTCAGGAGGACCGCGAGCTCCGCGTAGTAATACGCGGAGTTCCGAAGGAACTCGACATAGAGTACGTAAGGGAGGATCTGACCGCTCAGTCCCTCCCGATAGTAAGTGTGCACCGGATGCACAACGGACGCGACAAAAAACCATATAACATGGTTCTAGTCGCTCTAGAACCAACCCCGGAGGCCAAGAAAAAGATCGCATGTCTCGCGACAGTATGTGGCCTATCCGGGGTTACCATTGAAGCCCCCCATAGACGTGGCACTCCCGGACAGTGCCACAGATGCCAACTATATGGCCACTCGGCTCGGAATTGCCACGCGCGCCCCCGCTGCGTGAAGTGTCTCGGCGATCACGCCACGGTAGATTGCTCGCGAGTTAGGGAAACCGCGACCGAACCTCCAAGCTGTGTCCTATGCCTTAAGCAAGGGCACCCCGCGAATTACCGTGGATGTCCTAGGGCTCCGCGAAAACGTCCGACCCACCCAGCCCCCCGTACCGTTGGCCCAAAGACTTCGGTGCCTTCAGCACCGAAACCCGCCTTCGTACCGGCTGCGGTTCCCACCGTCTCGGCGTGGAACAAACCGCTGCCGTATACGAGGTCGGGAACACAAACCGCACCCCAGCCCCCGCTCGCGACACGTCCCGCGCCGCAGCCCCTGCTCGCACCTCCCCCCGCGCCCGCGTACCGTCCCCCGCAACCCTCAGCCGTCAACGACTTCACGCTCGTGCGCGACTTCGTCACGGCGGTCAACTTCGACCGTCTGCGATCGTTCGCAGACGCGATGCGAAGGGCGGTAAACCCCGAACAACGGCTCGCGGCCGCGTTCGAATACATGGACGTTTACGAGTCCGTGGCCCGTACTTTCTAAAATCACCGGTAATCAATGGCGCAAAACGCTAGAGAGAAACCATATTCCCTTACGTTAGCATTCTACAATGCTAACGGACTCGCGCGACAACGCGATCAAATTTACGAATTCCTCCGCGACAATCTTGTAGATATTCTGCTAGTGCAGGAGACCTGCCTGAAGCCCTCGCGTCGTGACCCGAAAGTCGCGAATTACGTCATGGTTAGGAATGACAGACTCACCGCCTCCAAAGGCGGGACTGCCATTTACTATAGGCGGGCCCTGCACGTTGTCCCTCTCGATACCCCCTCGCTCTCACATATCGAGGCGTCAGTGTGCCGTATCTCGCTGACGGGACACCAGCCGATCGTCATCGCATCCGTCTATCTCCCCCCGGACAAGCCCCTTCTGAGCAGTGACATCGAGTCACTGTTCGGCATGGGAGACTCCGTCATCCTGGCAGGCGATTTAAATTGCCACCACACTAGGTGGAACTGCCACAGTTCAAACATAAACGGTAGGCGTCTCGACGCGTTTATAGACGACCTTACCTTTGAAGTAGTCGGTCCCCCAACTCCAACATGTTATCCGTATAACATCGCGCTCCGTCCGAGCACTATAGACCTGGCACTGCTGAGGAACGTAACTCTGCGCTTGCGTTCCATCGAAGCAATGTCAGAGCTCGACTCAGACCACCGACCTGTCGTTATGCAGCTCGGTCGCCCCCACAACCCAGTCACAGCTACGAGGACCATGGTGGACTGGAAGAAGCTGGGCAAATGCTTAGCCGATGCCGCTCCACCAATCCTCCCCTGCGGCCCGGATTCAACTCCATCCCCCGAGGACACAGTCGAATCCATAAACATCATCACGGATCACATCTCTTCCGCGATCATAAGATCCTCAAAAGAAGTCGATGTGGAGGATAGCTTCCACCGCATCAGACTGTCCCCCGAACTTAGGAACCTCCTAAGAGTTAGAAACGCGGCAATCCGGGCCTACGATCAACTTCCCACGCACTCAAACCGGATTCGGATGCGTTGTCTACAGCGGGATGTAAAATCTCGCCTAAGCGACGCCCGAAATGAGAAATGGGATAGTTACTTAGAAGGACTCGCGCCCTCTCATCAAGCATACTGGCGACTAGCAAGGACTCTCAAGTCCGAAACTACCGCTACTATGCCTCCTCTCGTACGCCCTTCAGGCCAACCACCGGCTTTCGATGACGATGACAAGGCAGAGTTGCTGGCCGATGCACTGCAAGAGCAGTGCACCACCAGCACTCAATACGCGGACCCCGAACACACCGAGGCAGTCGACAGGGAGGTCGAGCGCAGAGCTTCCCTGCCACCCTCGGACGCGTTACCCCCCATTACCTCTGACGAAGTTAGAGAAGTAATAGACAACCTTCAACCTAAGAAGGCACCCGGCTCCGACGGCATCCGCAACCGCGCGTTAAAACTCTTACCAGTCCAACTGATAACAATGTTGGCTACCATCTTAAATGCCGCTATGACGCACTGCATCTTTCCGGCGGTATGGAAAGAAGCAGACGTTATCGGTATACACAAGCCGGGCAAACCGAATAATGAAACCGCTAGTTACCGACCGATCAGTCTCCTCCCAGCGATAGGCAAAATTTACGAACGGCTCCTTCGGAAACGCCTCTGGGACTTCGTTACCGCGAATAAAATTCTAATAGACGAGCAGTTTGGATTCCGCGCCAAACACTCGTGCGTACAACAAGTGCACCGCCTCACGGAGCACATCTTAATAGGGCTAAATAGGCGTAAACAAATCCCGACCGGCGCCCTCTTCTTCGATGTAGCGAAGGCGTTCGACAAAGTCTGGCACAACGGTTTGATCTACAAACTGTACAAAATGGGAGTGCCAGACAGACTCGTGCTCATCATACGAGACTTCTTGTCGAACCGTTCGTTTCGATATCGAGTAGAGGGAACTCGTTCTCGTCCCCGTCATCTGACTGCCGGAGTCCCGCAAGGCTCCGCACTCTCCCCGTTACTATTTAGTTTGTATATCAACGATATACCCCGGTCTCCGGAGACCCATCTAGCGCTCTTCGCCGATGACACGGCTATCTACTACTCGTGTAGGAAGATGTCGTTGCTTCATCGGCGACTCCAGACCGCAGTAACCACCATGGGACAGTGGTTCCGGAAGTGGCGAATAGACATTAACCCCACGAAAAGCACAGCGGTGCTATTCAAAAGGGGTCGCCCTCCGAATACCACTTCGAGCACCCCACTCCCCAATAGGCGCGTAAACACCTCCGCCGTTAGCCCCATCACTCTCTTTGACCAGCCCATACCGTGGGCCCCGAAGGTCAAATACCTAGGCGTCACCCTCGACAGAGGGATGACATTCCGTCCCCACGTAAAAACGGTACGCGATCGCGCCGCGTTTATACTAGGACGACTCTACCCAATGCTTTGTAGACGAAGCAAACTGTCCCTCCGTAATAAGGTAACCCTCTACAAAGCTTGCATACGCCCCGTCATGACGTATGCAAGCGTAGTGTTCGCTCACGCGGCCCGCACCAACTTGAAACCCCTTCAGGTTATACAATCCCGATTCTGCAGGATAGCCGTCGGAGCACCATGGTTCCAGAGGAACGTGGACCTCCACGATGACCTGGAGCTCGACCCCGTCAGTAAGTATCTACAGTCGGCATCGCTGCGCCACTTTGAGAAGGCGGCACGACATGAGAACCCTCTTGTCGTGGCCGCCGGAAACTACATACCCGATCCTGTAGACCGTTTGGTAAACCGTCGACGTCGCCCAAAGCACGTCATCACGGATCCTCCTGATCCATTAACGGTGCTTTTAGGCAATACAAGCACCGGTCACCGTCCTCGCCGAACCCGTCGCTTGCGACGAAGGGCTCGACGAGCGAATTAACCCACAGACACAGCCCACTGAGTTTCTCGCCGGATCTTCTCAGTGGGTCGCGCTTCCGATCCGGTGGTAGATTCTGCGAAGCACTGCTCTTGCTAGGGCGGTGTTAGCAATTCTCCGGTTTGAGCCCCGCGAGCTCACCTACACAAGCTAGGGTACGCTGAAGTAGCCTCTCAAGGCTATCAGCATAGGTAGGAAAAAAAAAAAAAAAAAATCGAAGCACTGAAGTTTTTTTTTATAGCTTTTTTTTAAGTCTAAAAGGTGAGTTCCTTTTTTGCTAACGCTAATGGGTATGTAATAAGGACTCGTGACTTCATGGTCAACCTGATGTTGTTTGCTGCATGTTATAGAGAGCATTATAAATATAAGCCGTCATTAAAAGCGGAATAAATACAAAAGAATGTAAACCAAAATATGGTGTGTCGGTTTTTAATGTCTGTCTTGATGCCCAAATGGCCCGTAATTTTTTATTTCGAATTAATTTGCTTCTAAAATCTCTACGCTTTGATCTCGTCATGTGGAAAGTATGGCCATTTATCTTCTTTCACATACAAAGCGAACGGGCATGTACGGAAACCCACGCGTATCAAATGAGAGTAATGGAAAACAAAAAAAAACTTTTTGCACAACGATAAAAAATTTTTTATTGCTTAGATGGGTGGACGAGCTTACAGCCCACCGGGTGTTAAATGGTTACTATAGCCCATACACATCTACAACGTAAATGCGCCACTCACCTTGGGATATAAGTTCTAAGGTCTCAAGTATAGTTACAACGGTTGTCCCACCCTTCAAGCCGAAACGCATTATTGCTTCACGGCAGAAATAGGCAGGGTGGTGGTGTACTTACTCGCGCGGACTCACAAGAGTTCCTACCACCAGTAGACCGACGGTCAGACATCGAATACATTTCTCAGGTACGATAGTACTGTCGACTAGAACAATCAAACAACAGTGATTTAAATCTCCTAAATTTAAGATATAATTTTGTAAAGCAATTAGTTTAATCTACGAACTGAAGATCTGTAGTTATCTAAAAGATATCCTCGTAAAAAAAAGATAAAACTGTAAAAGCGGTTTCAAGTGAAGAAAAACGTTGTTTTTGATATCAAAAATAAGGACGTGTGTACTAATTTTATGTGTAGTTTTAATTAAAAAAAACAGTACTCCGCGTGCAGGCCCCGGGGGGATTCGAACCCCCGATCTCCTGTTTACTAGACAGGCGCTTTAACCAACTAAGCCACGGCGCCGCTTGCGAAACGGTGATAAAAACACGTATACCTTCCGATATCTAAGTCAATGCTGTTTTATCAATTACTCATCACAATGAAGATATTACAAAATCTATTATTATCAGATTAACATAATACATATGTATTCGCCGCATAAAAATACTGGTACATTCCAAAATACAATTATTATTAAGAGTCGAGACGGTTGATTACCGGTTAGCGATTTTTTTTTTAAATTAGCAATTATTAAATTCGAAAATGTTTTCTTAGAAGAATTTAAATTAACGATATATTTTATAAAATTGTCAAGAAATTCATATTTCCGCTCGGCTCCCAGAAATGATTTGACATTATTAATTTTGTATAAGTATTCATAAAGCAAATAAAATTTATGACAGTAATATGTTAACGTTTACGAATCGTAATTTTATTAATATTATTCATAGTTTTGTAATGAAACATTTTGCCAAAGACTAGCTTTATTGTGCGAATAATAAATAAATCTTTTCGATGTCTCCATTCATCACAGCGGCCCAATATATTAATATTGAGATTTAATTAAAATTGTTAAATTTGAGTAAGTTATTCCGTCGTGGCCTAAATTAAAATTGTTAAATATATGTAAATTATTCCGTCGTGGCCTAAATAAAAATAGTTAAATATGAGTAAATGATTCCGTCGTGGCCTAAATTAAAATTGTAAATTTCAGTAAATTATTACGTCGTGGCTTAAATTAAAATTGTTAAATTTGAGTAAATGATTCTGTCGTGGCCTAAAGGACGTTCGGAGTATGTGCTCGTAATGAGCGATGCAACTGAGCCGGTGTTCGAATCCCGAAGGCAGGTACCATTCTTTTCTATTGAAATGCGTTCTTAACACTTACGTTGTAACGTAACGTCTACGTAACTACTAACGTTCATAGACCTCAAGTGTCAAGGTAAGTGGCTGAATTCTGGTTTTGATCTCTTGGCTCCGATAGCAAGTTAACTCCAAGCCTTCTTTTGCCTTTGTAGACAGATACGCATATGACCCATTTGATAGTCAGGAATACAGAAAAATATTACGGAAACGTATAATAATATAACGGAAATAAGAATATAACGGAAATATTACGGACATAAGAAACGAATCTTGAGAATTATCTGTTTATATCAAGTCAAAATAGAATTATCTTGGCCGACAATTTTACCTTTTTTTTGCTGATAGCCTTGAGAGGCTATTTCAGCTTTACCCTAGCGTGTAAGTGAGTTCTAGAAGCTTAAACTGATACTGAGACCTTAGAACTTATATCTCAAGGTGGGTGGCGCATTTACATTGTAGATGTCTATGGGCTCCAGTAACCACTTAACACCAGGTGGGCTGTGAGCTCGTCCACCCATCTAAGCAATAAAAATAAAAAGTCGAATCTCGACTATAATTAATTGGAATTGTAAGTTTTTACACTATTATGATTGTATTTTCAGACTATTTATTATAACTTCTATAATCAAAAAATTTCGCCAAAACTACCCTATAGAAAAAAAAGTGCGTGCGTACAAAGTACACATGTCAGAAGTGAAACTTTTTTGGCGAACTAATTTATAAGTCTTGCTTATATTTATACAAATCTAAAACTTTAGATTTCCGAGACTTAGAGGAAGGGAAAAAGGAAGATATGTTTCCGCCAAAAGTCTGTCAAATGTCAATCTCAAACCTCAGTGTTGACAGTCACATTATGTTTAGATTTCTAAATTGTAAATGACTAATATTTTGCCAATTGAATTGACTAATTTAATTTGATGCTATTTGATTAATGTTCCAAATTCTTTTCATTTCATTTCAATTCCTATTAACATTTTTCACAAAAAAAATATAAAATATTAGGCTGTATGGTATGATACATTTGCCTTTCCAGTTGGAAAAATACAACAACTACTACTACTGACATTTGACAAGTACTTAATTTCAATAGTAGTTTGATGTCACTTCCGTTGCATACCTGCGTGACGATCTGTAAAAATTTTAGCTTCATGCGCCTAAAGAAGTTTCACTTCAAAAATTAAAACGATTGTGATTTTATTTATTTCTTTTAACGTATCTGCCATATATTATATAGGAATGTACGGAGATTAGATTAAAAATTCATTTACTAATGTCAATTAGATGTGGTAAGATTAGTAACAGCACGCAGCTTATCAAAAATAACCGATGTTGGCTTTTACACTAAGTAAGTTGTTCAGTTATAGAGTCATATACTTTAAGTTGTCTAAAGCCTCCGTTGCAATCGTGTTTTAATAATGATATAATATGTATGTCTGTAGATATTAATTTTAGTCCTTAGACCGCGAGCCGTCGATGAATCGACTCTATTAGTGCATATAGAGTGCCGAGCATGCATAACGTTTTTAATAAATTATTTTGCTGTGAATTTGGCATTGATTTGTAAGCTACATAGTTCAGCTTACTTAATCGTATTACCTTACAAGTTTATTTAGAATTTAAATTTTTAGCTTACAACTCGTTTGAGCAGGATCCTATTCAATCACCGGGATCGTTTGTGTGAACTTCAGTTTTTTTTTCTACCTAAACTGATGGTCTAGAGAGACCATATCAGCATAACCTCAACTAGTAGGTGAGCTCACGGGACTCAAACCTGACGATGGGCTTCAGAATTCACTTGAAATGCATTTCTAAGTACAAGTAACATAATCATAGCGCGATTCAGGAAACTAGTAACGCCATCTGTCGAGTATTTCTGCAAACGTTCATATAAGCTTCAATAACTTTGTACTAAATTAAAATATCGTAATATACTTTGTTTTAGATTAGAATTAGAAAGTAAAACATTTTTTTTTTATAGCTTTGATGGGTGGACGAGCTCACGGCCCGCCTGATGTTAAATGGTTACCGGATCCCATAGACATCTACATCGGAAATGCCGCCACCCACCTTGAGATATGAGTTCTAAGGTCTCAGTATAGTTACAACGGCTGCCCCACCCTTCAAGCCGAAACGCATTACTGCTTCACCGCAGAAATAGGCAGGATGGTAGTACCTACCCGTGCTGACTCACAAGAGGTCCTACCACTAGTAATTACGCAAATTAAGTTTTGTTGAAATGTTTCCAAGAGTCTTGCGTGTTGCGTGCACATAGGCAGGCTTCTATAATTTTGTTAATACAGACAATCGTACTAATAATGTTTTTATTTATGGAACACCTAATCGAAAAATAAAAAAAAATAAAAATCCCTACAACATTGAAATTTGAACTGGAAAACGTTTGACGGGTCAGCTCGTAAACAATGAAGTCGCATTAATGAACGCAACATTGTTTTTTTTTTTTCGTTAATTTATAACAAGCATAGTCACATCCGTTCAAACGCATCAATAATGTATCGATTCTCGCCAACATTATCGATATTTATTCATGAATCGATTTAATTATAGTTCAATTTGAATTCACGAGTCATGCGAGAACCGAGTCATAAATGTATTTATAAGTTTCATTTACATTCAATGCAATAAAAGTTTTTTTTTTTTTTTAAATATGTCATCATTAATAATTCATTTGTGTTTATTTAATTTTAATTTATCGTGACAGTTCATTGTTAACAAAAGTATTGTTCGAATTGTGTTTGCAGAAAAATCATATTGATGTATTGAGCTCAATATAATGTATTGTTAGAATGTATGTACACAGTTATCAATCTATTTGTTTGTTCATTACATGATCGTGAAATATGACCAATATTTTATGATTTATTCTATAGTTATATTATTTGCGTCTACAACACCTAGACAGGGAGATAAATTTAATAATACAATAATAGTTATCACTATACTACATCGTCAGAAGTCGTGATGTCATTTATTTTATCGCTTCTTTGGTCAAGAGATAAATTACGATCAATATATCACCGTCGACAGACACGTTTGTTAGTTAAGATTATTTAACGCACAGCAATGAGGTGATTAACTTGTTTAATAATATATGTCGAGGGAGATACTGAAGGAACGTTTTTAAAAAGTCACGGTTATTGCTTTGTTGACGATAACTCATGTTTGGGCTTCCGAAACAAAACTTCACCAGAACTTCACAATAACTGCATATATTTCACGAGAAGCGTGACAACGTTCAGAGAGATCCGTACTGTACTACAGCTCGCACACGAACGAATCAGCGCTTTTTTTTTTTTTTTTTTTCCTACGCCGACTGCAGATACTTACTGATGGACTCTAAGTCCAGGTCATCATAGAGGTCGACGTTCCTGACGAACCACGGGGCTCCGACGGCTATCCTGCAAAAACGGGATTGAATGATTTGAAATGATTTTAAGTGTATGCGGGCCGCGTGAGCGAACACTACACTTGCATAGGTCATGACGGGGCGTATGCAAGTTTTGTAGAGTGTCACCTCATTTCTAAGGGACATTTTACTTCTCCTACATATCATCGGGTAGAGACGTCCTAGAATGAAGGCGGCACGGTCGCGTACCGTCTTGATGTGGGGGCGGAATGTCATCCTACTGTCGAGGGTGACGCCTAAATATTTGACCTTCGGGGCCCACGGTATGGGCTGGTCGAACATCGTGATCGGGCGAACGGCGGGGGCGGGGGTATTGACGCGCCTAGTCGAGAGGGGGATGCTCAGCGTGGTGTTCGGAGGGCGACCCCTTTTGAAGAGCACCGCTGTGCTTTTCGTGGGGTTGATGTCGATGCGCCACTTCCGGAACCACTGTCCCATGGTGGTAGCTGCGGTCTGAAGTCGTCGATGAAGCAACGCCTTCTTCCTATACGAGTAGTAGATGGCGGTGTCATCGGCGAAGAGCGCCAGATGGGTTTCCGGAGACCGGGGTATATCATTGATATACAAACTAAATAGTAACGGGGAGAGGGCGGAGCCTTGCGGGACTCCGGCTGTGACGTGACGGGGCCGGGAACGCGTTCCCTCGACTCGATATCGGAACGAACGGTTCGACAAGTAGTCTCGTATGATGAGCACGAGTCTGTCTGGCACTCCCATGTTATACAGTTTGTATATCAAACCGTTGTGCCAGACTTTGTCGAACGCCTTCGCTATATCGAAGAAGAGGGCTCCTGTCGGAATGGAATCAGCGCTAGACAGCACGGCCGTATTTATAGGGCTTGGTACACGTCAGCGTGTTTACAAGTTTTGACAGGACTGTTTTTACATCAATTTCTCATCTTAACAAACACAGAGATTAGTTGATGACCAGATTATCCGATTATCACATTGAATCATTATTATTTTTGTAATAGGTAGGTAAATAGTCATATTTGCGCCGACATATATTATTTTAGGAAAAATGATTTTTTACTAATGGTAGGACCTCTTGTGAGTCCGCACGGGTAGGTAGGTACCGCCACCCCGCCTATTTCCGCCGTGAAGCAGTAATGCGTTTCGGATTGAAGGGTGGGGCAGCCGTTGTAACTGTACTTGAGACCTCAGAACTTATATCTCAAGGTGGGTGGCGCATTTACGTTGTAGATGTCTTTGGGTTCCTGTAACCACTTAACACCAGGTGGGCTGTGAGCTCGTCCACCCATCTAAGCAATAAAGAAAAGGAATGAATTAGTGTATACTTTATACAAGTTAGAGAGAAACCTTGGAACATTTTATCTTTCCTGTTTCAAATATTGAATGAGTTTGAGTTATGTGAGTAGGTAGAGACACACAAATGACACATGTGACAAATGTAGGTAGAGACACACAAAATGGGCAAGAACCTTTTGATTTATTGATGATAGATATTCAGAAATTTCTCCAGTTTTTCGAATTATTCATGCTTTCTGGTCACCGGGATAGGGCAGTCTATATTGGGAGTTCGACCTCTTACGTCAATGGTGGTGGCTGCGTTCACGTTGTGATGTCAATGTGCTCCAGTTACCACTTTAAATCAGGTGGGCCGAGTGCTCGTTCACCCAACTATACTAAAAAAATATAATTTACTAGCTGAATCGGCAGACTTCGTAGTGCCTCAATCGATAAATAAAATACCTAAAATTTGTATAAAATAAACTTAAAACAAACAAACGGCATCCGTTCGATGGGGGACACATCAAACGAAAAACAAAATTGTTATTTTAATTTAATTCCAAGCATTTTCATATTTATCTACCTTTTGAACCTTCTCTGGACTTTTACCAATAATTCTAGACCAAAATTAGCCAAATCAGTCCAACCGTTCCCGAGTTTTAGCCAGACTAACGAATAGCAATTCATTTTTATAGATAAACAAGAGTCCTAAAGAGTCTTGAAAACAGTAATAATTACCGGCACGTTTATGATTTTATGTATTATGAATTATTTGTGATTTGAATCATTGGTCTAGTGTATTTTTCTGTAGGGCAGTAGGCAGCGGTTTGACTGTGCCCTGGCATTATTCATGTCCATAAGCGATGGCGATTGCTCATCATCAATTGTGACATATGCGCTACATCTGCTTACAACAATAATAATAATAATAAAAAACGCATTAAGAAATGAAAGAAGTCTTATTGGACCATTTTATTGTTATTACTAATCTTTGATAACATGCGTAGGCAGAATTATTGTAGAATAAAAAAGCTGTAAAGTTCAAAAATAGGAAATTCTCTAGTAATTCAAAAATATATATAATAATATTTTTTTTTTCTTAGGGGCTATATGAATAGTAAATATATACAGCGGCTCTCAACCTTCGGTATCGGTAATAAAACCCGCGTTTCATTAAAGCCCAATAAAGTCAGTTGTAAAATAGAACTTAATGGCTGTAATATAACCTTGTTATCGGACTATCGAGCAATGGAGTTTGAATGGGCATTAAACGGATTGTTTCGCTTTGATCTTTGTGTTGAACCAGATTTAAAAAATTAAGTAACCTTAATTACTGCCATAGATAAGCAGTAGGCAGTAAGGAAGGACACTGAACACTAGACCGAAATGGCGATTAATGTATTTCGTACAGGAAGAAGCTTTGATGCGAAACTAATATCTCGAGCCTGGCTAAGACTTTTAATTTCTTATGTTTTTTTTTTCCTACCTTAGCTGATAGCCTTGAGAGGCTATTTCCGCGTAACCTTAACTAGTAGGTGAGCTCACGGGGCTTAAACCGGAGTGATGCTAACACTGACTCTAGCAAGAGTAGTGCTTCACAGAATCTACCACCGGATCGGAAACGCGACGCACTGAGAAGATCTGGCGAGAAACTCAGTGGGCTTTTCTTATGTCTGAACATCACAGGTAGAGATCTCTAAAACTCTGGAAAATTTTTGAATATCAAATTCGTATTAACGTCTCTCTTATGTAAAATAGCTTATGGTAACATGATAGAGAAATTGCGTTATTATCGTCACTAAGATTATTAAAATTTACATTTACGTGAAATATCTGTTTTTAACATAATAATATTACTGCATAAACAATTTGGGGATCACCGCATTTTACTTATTTTGCTCCGCTTTGGAAGATTTCCTTAATCGTAAACAAACTTAGGTAATGTGCAGAATATGCATTTTTTAGCTAAACTTATTTAACGTGCTTAAAAAAGGGAGGAAAATTGATAGGAAAGTGAAAATAACTGTACTATAAGCTTATTTGATTTTTTTTATTGCCCGTGTAGATAGGCGGACGAGCATTCAGCCCACCTGATGGTGAGTGGTTTCCGTCGCCCATGGGCATCAGCAATGTCAGGGGCAGAGCCAAGTCGCTGTCTACCGTTAAAATTCATTCACAACATTTTTATTATTAATTACGTTATGTTTTTCCCTTCATGACAACAAGTCTTCATCTTACAAGCAACGTAAGAAACTGTAATAAGCTACAAACCATTTTCATATTGTGACATAGAAGGTTTTATTTTTGAATATATATAAAATAGAACAATTTGGTTTGGGGTGGTATGGTATGGTATGGACATTTCATGAGACGAAATGAAAATAAGGTTGGTAAGAGAGTGTTAACTATGAATGTGGATGGATATAGAGGAAGAGGTAGATCTAAGAAGAAATGGATGGATTGTGTGAAAGACGATATGGGTAATAGGGGAGTAAGCGAAGAAATGGTATAATATATGATAGAAAAGTATGGAAGGAGAAAACATGTTGCGTCGACCCCAGGTGACTGGGAGAAGAGCAGGGGAATAATGATATAAAATACAACAAACTGATGTATTTAACTTGACTAACAGCTACAACGTCAGCAATATATTAAATTTTCATCTCAAAGAGCCGAATACAAAGGCCAAAGTGGAATACAACCGACTAAATCTGTTATTTATGTTCGGTTGTTATACCGATGATGTATGGCTATCGTGCAACATTATGAAAAGCAAATTTACTGTGCAGTAATAAAACGGAAAAACCATTCTTATCCCTCAAGAATTATAGACGAATTCAGCTTAAAAACATTCGTGTCCGTCAGATTTCCTTTTTTTTTAATTCGTAGGCGTGCTAAAGCTATTAATTATTTATGAAGAAATATACGATAGTCGTTAATTAAAATCTTGTTTTGTATGTTCCTGTGTTAGTCGCAACGTTATAAATTATTCAATACTAATAATTCAATAGAATGTTTATCGTTTTCTTAATACGCACGATGAAAATATGCAAAAACGCTAAATTACATTGAAATGTTCGTTTTGAAAAATTGATGACGCTCTTCCCATTTTATGGTTTTACTAAAGACAGGTAAGAACTTAATTGCCATCCAGCAATTTTATTTCGTTTTCCTAATATCTATCTTATTAGTTTTATGTTCGTTCACAAATAAAGTTGCACATCACAATGAAAAAAGATCTTTTATTGACATATTAGATATGGTTTTCCCTGGAAAATGTTAATTTAAATATAGAATATAGAGTTGCTTGTAACATTTTCTTGTTCATAAACTACCAGTCGATACGCAGATCCAATGGTATGTAAGTAAAATGGCAATCCAGCGAACTTTTCAGGTCTTTTCTGTCCCGTACCATCCGGCTTTGGAATGAACTCCCCTCCACGGTGTTTCCCGAGCGCTATGACATGTCCTTTTTCAAACGAGGCTTGCGGAGAGTACTAAATGGTAAGCAGCGGCTTGGCTCTGTCCCTGGCATTGCTGACGTCCATGAGCGACAGTAACCACTTACCATCAGGTGGGCCGTATGCTCGTCTACCTACAAAGGCAATAAAACAAAACTTAATATCGTATTTATTTCAACAGATATACCCGGCGTTGCCTGGGCTACATCAGTTACCGCTATAAAAGTATCTTATGTCTTAGTCGAGCTTATAAACTTTAGTTTTATAATAAGTTTATAATAAGATTTTGAACTTGAATGGAAATCTAGCGTTTTTTTTTTCGTGATAAATAGACACCTAAATGTGAAGACATTGACATTTACAATATTAGTGTAGAAAGGCAGCTTTGCAAGTTTGTAAGTTTTAAGGTTAAAGTTTAAGTTTAAGGTTAAGGGAAATTGATTTTTTTTAATTAATAAAATTTAGTGGGTTTACCTGCAAAATATTTGTGTTTATATATTTTTGCATTAAAAACTTTGAGGTCCACTTGCCCTTCGTTGATCTTGATCCACTTGGATGATGGCGTTAATCATTTATTACTTTGGAGGTTTTTGACATTACACAATACAAATGTAAGTTTTTACATCATAACTAGCAACCCGACCTCGCTTCGCTTCGGAAACATTACATTTTATTATTGATAGCTATGTCCCGCGATGCTACCCGCGGTTATTGTCGTACCGCGGATGACGCTGCGGAGCGAAGGTAGTTTAAAAAAAGTAGGCTTAGTTACTCCTTATATCATCAGCTAAGCTACCTATCAGTGAAAGTCCCGTCAAAATCGGTCCAGCCAAATATACAGACAGACAGACAAAAATTGTAAAAAGTGTTATTTTGGTGTCTGTACTGTATGTATGTAGCACTTCACTGTGCTACTGACCGATATAAGTGGCTAAAAATTACAAAAAAAGGTCACAGGCGAGCGCATCACGATGCTCAGCAATGAGCGATCGACTGAAGGAGGAGAGGAGACTGTATGTATATATTATTCATATGCATGTAGTAAAAAGCGGTCATTTCAATATTACAAACAGACACTCCAATTTTATTTATATATATAATTTACAATATCGCTCAATTTTCTCTCTAAATTAAATCTTTATTTCAATAGCTAGACAAGCATTTCGAGAAATTATTTAACAAATTAATCACGTCACTCAAAAGATTTGAGTCACGTCTTTTTTTGTTACGAAATCAATTAAAACAAAATTATCAATGGATCGGCACTTTTTAAAATTTAATTGCGCTTCAAAACAAGCGACTTAATTATAACTCTGCTACTGACAGCCAGCTATATTTTACGCATAGAATAAAATCTAGACTTCAACCAATTGATTCTAATTCATTTAAACTGACATTTTTTGTATTGGTGGGTGAACGTTCCCAAAGGCCACCTATTAAGTGGTCACAGCAGCTTCTTTTTTAAGCTATTGCATAGCTTTTATCGCGGTCTTTGAGCGCGGCGGCCAAATCAAGAAATTCCGTAACGCAAATAAAACCTAACACCCCCATTCCGCCTACCATGTAGCTTGGGTTCAACACATTCACACGTTGCGATTGTGTAGTGTTTGTGAATAAGCGCACGGCGTGACGTCACACTGCATGCGCATCATGAAAAGTGTGCCCATCTCTCTCTCGCGCGGTCTAGCTTATGAGTGTGAAGGGGACAGTTAATGTTTGGCTTTTGTTATTGTTTATAAATGTAGCGTGGTCTTATTTTTTATTGTTTTAATATTCAATTATTATTGTCTTATTATAATTGCATAAGTTGATAAAAAATGCTATGCAATAGCGCTACCGCGGCAGTCCCCGAGTGTCACACGTTTTTTTGCTTAGATGGGTGGACAAGCGGCTCACCTGGTGTTAAACGGTTACCGGAGCCTATAGACATCTACCTACAAAAGTAAGTGCCGCCTCATACCTTGAGATATAAGATCTAAGGTCTCAGTATGATATTATATTTTGCGGGTTTGATTTTTACTACACGATGTTATTCCTTCACCGTGGAAGTCAATCGTGACCATTTGTTGAGTACGCATTTCATTAGAAAAATTAGTACTTGACGGCGGGATTCGGATTGAATATCTGTCATTCATCCATACCATTCCGTTCCGTTCCTATATTTATCTACGACCGGACTCGCAATACAATCTATCACATAATGTCAAAAACCCGGTCATCGTTCTCCTCGAACCCATGGCTTGCGACGAAGGGCTCGACGAGTAAATTAACCCACAGACACAGCCCACTGAGTTTCTCGCCGGATCTTCTCAGTGGGTCGCGTGTCCGATCTGGTGGTAGATTCTGCGAAGCACGGCTCTTGCTAGGGGTTTGTGTTAGGAACGTCGTCAGGTTTGAGCCCCGTGAGCTCACCTACTACTTAAAGCTACGCCTCTCAAGGCTCTCAGCTTGGGTAGGAAAAAAAATTGTCAAAAATATTAGCAAAGGCGACGTCTAGCGCCATTTATTCTATGGTTCAATATTTCACCACGTTCGGCATCGGCGCAGCACCTGCAAGAGGCATTGTGGCTGATTTATTGCAATGCCCCCTCTCCGCCTACAAAGCAGGGCCTCTATTTAGCTTTGATGGCAAACACGTGATTTGTGTTACCATTGTTTCACTTCTGAAAATTGAGTTTCGTTTAGTCTTTGACATAATTTTTATTTATGAAGCAATTGTCATCAACGTCCAAGGTTAATCGACTTTTAGTAGTCGAGCCAAACTGACCACTCCTGTATTAGTTAATTTTAAGTGTGACTTGCGCTATAAAAATATGAATTGTAGTTGTTAAAAATAAAATACTGAGAATTTTATGTGAAATAAAGAAACAAAAAATAATAACGTGTTATCTATTGATGGTATGCATTTCTATGCAGATCATAGAATGGTCGATGCTCGTTATATTTATTGGACCAGAGTACAAGTCTAAAGCGATTAAAACTTGAGTTTTTTTTTTTTTTATTGCTTAGATGGATGGACGAGCTCACAGCCCACCTTGTGTTAAGTGGTTACTGGAGCCCATAGACATCTACAACGTAAATGCGCCACCCACCTCGAGATATAAGTTATAAGGTCTCAGTATAGTTACAACGGCTACCCCACCCTTCGAACCGAAACGCATTACTGCTTCACGGCGGAAATAGGCGGGGTGGTGGCACCTACCCGTGCGGACTCACAAGAGGTCCTACTACCAGTGATTACGCAAATTATAATTTTGCGGGTTTGGTTTTTATTACACGATGTTATTCCTTCACTGTGGAAGTCAATCGTGAACATTTGTTAAGTACGTATTTCATTAGAAAATTTGCTACCCGCCTGCGGGATTCGAACACCGGTGCATCGCTTCATACGAATGCACCGGACGTCTTATCCTTTAGGACACGACAATTTCAAACGGGGTGATATGATTTTGGTTCATTTCAATCTATTGATGGCTTACGGGTTCACCGCGGAATGCCATCACCATGGCCGATGTTTCAAGTGGTATTTAATACTACAGTTATTTTGTAGGTACATCTAAAAAAGCTTAGGAAATATTGGGAAAGAGCTAAACTTCACGTCCAGCTTTAACCGGTCACATCTCTGGACCGAGATTCTCAAGTTCTTCCATTTCATTCTATACAGAAGATCGGATTATCGGTAGTCTTAATATCACGGATTACTTGGTATCTCTGGGTCTACGGAGGGATTTCAGTTCTCTCTGTGTTTTGTACCATACCTTTTATAGGGATTGCTCCGATAATTTGTTCTAGATGATCCAGTTATCACCTTTTTATCATTGCACAACTCGTCGTCGGAATGACAAATGCTGTGGGTAGTCTTGTGTATGTCCAATCTAGGGCAATTTTGATGTATCTAGTAAAGTAAGGGGTAGCCTGGAATTTTCGGTTTTGTGTCTACAGACAGATATAAGGACCATAGAAGACCAGACCAGACCAAACATAAGAAGGATCATAGCTAAGTTTTCTACAACTTTATTGTGAAAAAATTCTTACAAATGAATCTTTCAAGGATTATTCATTATTTTTTCTCATATTTTTGGCAGAGTTCGAACGCCTTGACGATTGGAGTGTTCGTCTTTGTATGCTATCCACGAATGAAGCCATTCTTTGATGCAACAAATTAAACTTAGCTGGTATGAAATCGTGCATTCACCCAACTAGAAGCACATCACTACAGGATTACTGATTTTTCAAAGGTTTGTTTACCATACTTCTCAGCTTGGTTCACAATGCTTTAGATTTGTCAAAATCGACCAGCACTTATTGCTGTAACTATTTATTGACAGACACCGAGGACTCAACTTTGAAGCATTTGTGACCTAGAGATTGCTAGAAGACGCTCAGTTAATTTGGATCGAGTGACAAAACTTTGACGGGGTTTAGATCCTACATGCGTGTGTAATTTTCTTTAATTTTTTTTCATTTTCCCTACCTATTCCTTGGTAGTCTAAGAGGCTTTTCCAGCTACGCCCGGACCGTTAGCTGAATTGACGAACTCAATCTCAGAAAATTTGCTAACACCAACCTTAGCAAGAGCAGTTTTAACTCTTTTAATTGTATTGGTGACGACTGTCTTAATGAAGTTTGCTCAGCTCATAGAACGGCAGTAATGTTGAGAATTTTATGAGCTTAATTATATTTTTTTAATTAAAGTTCTCAACAGATTCCACATTTAAAAGTTTTTAGCGATAAAAACGTTATTAATACTAAAGTAATAAAATCGAGAAAATCGCAGCCGTAAAAATATTCCATTAAATTTTATTTAAAACAATTTTTATATCGGAATTAAATCGTTAATACGTTTTAAATACTTCAATCGGAACACTTAAGTTGTTTCGTTTTATGACCTCCAATTTAATACTCGCTTTTAAGAATTTCATTAGCGCTGCATTACTTTGAAAGATACTTTATTCAGCAGTGCTCTCCTTCGTCGTTATAAATAATCACGCGATAATATTAAAACGAGGACTAATTAAGTAACGGAATATTCATGGTTAATCGTACGTTTTATTGTTTACTTAAATCACAATCTTAAAGCGCTTGGTCACGCGGCTTGAGAGTGTTTCTATTTTCTACGTTACGTCACCACGCAGTCATAATCCTCTTGATTTTGATTAGTGTTCCACGACCGCATCTCCAGGCCGCCATATTTCTCGTTCGCGTGTGTTGCCAGCGTATTATTTTAAAATTATTAACCTTGTAATAGAATAATTCCGATATGCTAATGCTGCGACGAACGGTCTCCGATCACGATATTCTTTGTAGTGCATTTAAATAGCGGTCTGTTAAGTTTGGTTTTTGGTTGTTTAATCGTTGGACGAGCTCACGGTCCTAGCTGGTGGTATGTGGTCTATAGACATCAAAATATTTGTACATACCGTCATTCACTTTGAGCAGTTTTCTAGCACTAAGGCTGCATCACCCTTCTCTTTGCCATCGAAATTTCAATTTTAATTCAATTAAAATACGTTGTTTAACAATTATTAATATTAACTACATCTTTAATGGGAAGTAGCTAGGCGGTAGGCCGCAGGTTGACTCTGTCCCTACTGTTGATGACGTCCATGGGCGACGCTAACAACTCACCATCAGATGGGCCCTACGCTCCTCTACTTACAAGGGCAATAAAAAGGCAATTTTGTAAAACCAAAAATACCATTGAAGATTTCTTTCAAGTCTCAATTGTAGGCAAGAGGGAACATGTCGAGGGAATTCGAACCCGGAATCATAATATAGTTCATAGCTAAAATACGAACGTGGCAAACTTCCAAAATGTTTTCTGTATTTTGATACGTCATCAAACATTTTCGAGACTCATCATACATACCCTGTGTCGTTATGTACATTACACATGCTGCTAATTACCAAGCACATGCAGTTCGTATGCATGAATAATCAAGTTGCTTGTCGACCATTTTTATTTACAAGGCAACAGACACATTTGCGAAAGTTCTAAGGCAGTTCCACATCGAAATTTGTTCCACGTAAATCATATTTGGTAACTCATCTGATTGTTCTTCTTCTTCTCGCTTCGGTTTCTTCAATACTGAGCGTCGTAGCCTCACAACAAGAGTTTATTCTGGATCATTTTACGCCATTTGCCTCTATCTGCCGCCGAGTGTAGAGCATCGTGAAACTGTAGTGTCGAGAGTAGTGCCGGTCTGGTCAGTCCAACGTGTCGGGTCTCTATCTCGTGGTTTTCTTCCGTCCACCTTGCCAGTGACCATTAGCTTCCCCAAGGTGCCGTCTGGTATTCTACGAAAAAAGACGAGACTCAACAACACCCTCATAGGAATCGAAATAATATGGTACATTTGCATAAAGTCTTGTTTTGATGCAAAGTAACAAAACTAAGATTTTATCTTACATCGATTGCTTCTTCTTCTTCGTGTCCTTATCCCACCAGGTTCAGTCCGCTGACTCTCAGCATGCTCTGTAACTCCGCTCATGCCTATCACATGGTATATCTGCTCTCACACCCTTCTCTTGTATATATTATTTCACAGAATCTGTCCCAGAGTTTTTAGGACGGCCCCTCATCATATCTCATGCTTCTGGTAAACAGCATTTTTTCCGATAGTAGGTTTCCTATGTGTGCAAAGTTGATCCTACGAGCAAAAATAGATTGTCATGCTATTTTCGTTCTTTCGACGGTATTTATTTATTTATTAAGTTGCACCAACAAAGTGATCATCAATACAAAACATTGACAAATTGACAAAAGTTCATGGCAGATGTCACCTCAATTATAGGTGCAATCGACAGTGCATTAACATCAAAAATAAAAAAAATATATACAGCTAAGATTTGATTACATTTCATTCATTGCTTGCTTAAGATTAATTTAATTGGGATAGTATTTACAGACGTTGTCCTTTTTCAATGCGGGATTTCTGACAGATCTTTCACGGGTGTTCGTGCACTATGACACGAGCTCGGACATATCTGAACTGAGGCTCGATGTGAGAATGCAGCGGAAACCAGCGGCTGTGCCCCGGGCTGTACTGATTCTGTGATGATTGGCGGTACTCACTCACCATCCGCAGGCCCTTTGCGCTTCAATCTTTAAGAGTAATGTATTTTTACTGCCGTTATTGACGAGTATATAATCCACTTGAAGGTAAGTAGTCAGCAATGTCAAGCGTTACCAGTGAAGCAACGACCTGTTCCGCTCCAGGATTCCAGATCCTAATGCTACTGAGGCTTTTACGTAGTATGGTGGGCGGCCCTTATTCTTTCTGTACTGTCTATAAACTTTAGAAATGTTAAATTGTGATATTGAATTTGAAGCAATAGGAACTGGTTCAGTCCTATAAACTTATCAAGAGTGAAACTATATCGTTTTGGCATCCTGCTGAGTTCTCTTGCTATCGATGACATCCATGACTGACCATTCACGATCTGCTGTACCGTATGTTAGCCTATGGTTAACCTATAAAGGCAATAAAAATTTCAAGCAATCTTCCGCACTTAGTTGCGGTTCCCGAATATTTTCCTTTCGCAAGGCCACTTGCAATTATGCTAAGCGGTTTTTTCTACGAATTAACAATTAAATCCAACTAAACAGTTTGAATTTTAAGACAAACAATAAATCAATTATGTAAGCAGGAAATAAAATATAATTTATGACTCATATCATAATAGTGATTGTGGGTTTTTAATTAATTTTAATTGCATGAATATATTTATGTTGTATTCCTTTCACGCCACTAAAACTGTTTTACGATCGCAATTATTTATCCAGTTAAGGTCAGACTTTGTAAAAGTTAAAAGATAAAGTTTTCTACATTTTGCGCGAATTGTTACGCTCGAATTAATAAAAGGTTTTATAGGAAAAACTTGGCTAAGTAAAATCATTCAACATTAAAATTGGCTACATTTTCGAAGTGCTGTTTTAGTGAATTCGAAGGTGAACCAAATCGCATCCCATATGGTCTTAGATGGTCACTGTTCGGCCATGAACAATGGTGCCAAATACTACTTACAGCTAAAAGTTATTTGTAAAACATTTCCTAGATATCTCAGAAGCAGAAGTCTATGTCTATGTCCATGAAGTCAGAAGTAGTAACCACTCAGAATCAGATGGGCCGTATGCTCTTGAGCATAAAAATACAGTATAAACATGATCCGTCCGGTAACGCTGATATAGACTTTCAAGGCTCTCAAGGCAAAAAATAATGTAGAAAAGTGATTCAAAGCGATAAAAAATCATTCCAGAATACATTTTTGTGTGTATTTATAACCTTTTTTTTTCGTATATTAATAAGATTTCATTTAATACATATATTTAAATAAATAAAGAAATGGCATAATTTCACTAAAACTAATTTATATCTAAATTCGTTGTTACTATACAATCGTACAAGATCAATGTGCCCAACAAAAATCTTTACGTACACATTTTCGTCTTCACAGTTTTATTATTAGCTAGTTGAATAGAAGGGAATAGAACTAATGGACGTCCGTTACGATCGTAAGTTTTTATAAACACATTTACACTTCAAATCCTTTTAAAGGGCCCGCTTGAAAGATTTATAATTCAATTAAAGATTACAAATAGATAGCCGAATGTGTGTTTGAGAAAGAAAACACGAGACGGCGCTGAGCTATGAAATTTTAGAAATGACAATGTTTTTTACGAAATAATTTTTTGGTTTTTATGTTACATAAATAAAGAGAGACTGAAAATAAAACGTGAGTAATAAAGCGCAAGAAATAAATCGTAAAAATTAATGAAGAAAAAAAAATCAACTATTTCAAAAACTATTCCAAATTATAGTAAAATACACCTAAATGACAAATGGGGAATGTGGCGATTAATTTGGGGCAGGCCACAATCAGCACGGCTGTATTCCAGAATTGCCGATGTCCATGGTCGACTCCAACTACTTCTACTCCTAAAACACTCTTCAGCTTAAAAATCGAAGAGTGTGAAATAAATCACAATAAAAATCCAACGAAACCTGCCTGCCGCCTCTGCACATAGCCAGCTCTGCACAACATTAATCAGCCGCCTAAGGTTTTATTGCTTGGAATTCTTCCATTAAAATGCAAGTGGCTGCTATTTAATAAACTACAATTATGAATCGTAAAACCGTACTCGGCGCGTTTATGAGTGGTTGCTTGTTATCGCTTACATCTTGATTTATGTGAGGGGCACAGGATGTAAGAACCGTGGATGTGGCATGTCGATGCAGTGATTTATGGCATCGATGTCGTAATGAGTTGTTGCCTTTGCTTATGTCAAAACGGATGCTGAAGATTATAGCGGTCCTGACGTGAACGGAATCGGTTTATAACTGATCTTGATTGGTTTTCAATGAGTTTGTAGTACACTCTGCATGTTGGTCTTCGATATTTGTGCAAGGCTATTTTGATATTGTTAGAGCGATTACTGGTGGTAGGACTTCTAGTGAGTTCGCACGGGTAGGTACCACCATCCCGCCTATTTCTGCTGCGATGCCTTCGATCAATAGTATTATTATTGATAGTATTCACGTTGTTTTATCTATTGACTCAAGTAATCTATCTGTGGGGAGATATACGACAAAGGGAAGATCTTCCACCGAGCGGATGATATTGCTCGGTAAACCGACGGTCTGTATATTGTTGTTCGAAGCTTGCAAGCTATCTTGAAAATGTCGTAAGCGAGATTCAGGCATCTGTCAAATATCTTGTGTTCTTTGATGGCTACCGTCATATATCTATAAATATTAATAAAATTGGAGTGTCTGTTTGTAATATTGAAATAACCGCTTTTTACTACATACATATGAATATATATACGGCACATACACCAAAATAATATTTTTTTACAATTTTTGTCGGTCTGTCTGTCTGTCTCTTTGTTCCGGCTAATCTCTGGAACGGCTGCACCTGTTTTGACGAGACTTTCACCGATAGGCAGCTGATGATATAAAGAGTAACTTAGGCTACTTTTTATAGACTAGCTTCGCCGCGCGGCGTCACCCGCGGTACGATAATAACCGCGGGTAACATCGCGGGACTCAGCTATCAATAATAAAATTTAACGTTTCCGAAGCGAAGCGAGGGCGGGTCGCTAGTTTAAAATGTAAAAAAAAAAATATTGCTTTAAATGTAAATGAAGAATTTATTTCTTTCGTTCATGTCCAGTGACAGTTTCTTGATTCGCGTGCTTTCTACGGATTCTCGACAGCTCTGTGTAAAGATCGTGCGATAGTACAGAGCCGCCGCGCGCTTTTTGCTCGCCGAACTTAAGGCGCGCTGTCCATTTGGCGCTACGCGTCCTGAATAAGATATTCGTTACATTGAATTTAATTTCCCGAAGTTTTGTACGTTTTAAATAAACGAATGAACAGGTTTGTTTGTATATACTGGTGGTGGGACCTCTTGTGAGTCCGCACGGGTAAGTACCACCACCCTGCCTATTTCTGCCGCGAAGCAGTAATGCGTTTCGGTTTGAAGGGTGAGGCAGCCCTTGTAACTATACTTGAGACCTTAGAACTTATATCTCAAGGTGGGTGGCGCATTTACGTTGTAGATGTGTATGGGCTCCAGTAATCACTTAACACCAGGTGGGCTGTGAGCTCGTCCACCCAAATAAGCAATAAAAAAAAACCTCCTCTGGGTGTTTATTATCTATGTATCACATAAGGGTTGACATCTTATTATCCTTTCTAACATAGTGGGTAGTCGTGCATTAAATTCTGTTTTAGTTGTCTACAAAGGTAATTTTTTATTGGTATGTAGCAATGCACTATGTGGCAAATTTTATAACCTTCAAAATAAAGTGCGGCACAATACAGTATGACAGTTCTCAAACACCTTCACTCGTCTTAAGCCAGACAACGAATTTGATTCAACCCGAGCGATGACGCCTCGACTCTGCCGAAGACCACCACCCGAAGTGAGCCGATGTTTGACGAGTAGTTGCGGCCTATGTCTAATTACTATTCTACGAATCTTATCTATGTTCGAAACCAATCTGTGGGTTTTGAGTTTTATGCCACGGCAACACTGAACGCGAATTGACGGGGCATTCGCCGGATCTTCTCATTGGGTCGCGTTTCCGATCCGGTGATAGATTCTGCGAAGCACGGCTCTTGCTAGGGTTCGTGATGGCAACGTCATCAGGTTTGAGCCCCGTTAGCTCACCTACTAATTCGGCGAATCTAGAATAATCCCTCGAGGTTACTAGAATAGATAGGAAAAAAATGGGGCATTCGTGACTTGACATCTGTCAATGCTCGGTTGGCAAGATAGATCCGCGGGTCTTTAATATCCCATAGTATAGGATCTTATAGTTTTTCCAGACGTCTTATCCTTTAGACCACGACAACGTTTTGGGCCAAATAAAATGTCCCCGGTTATAGCTGCCGTCACTAAGCACGATCATGTAGTATACTATGTAACGTAATGTTACAACTGAAATCGTCTGCAAAATAAAAAGATAAAAAAAAACCTTAAAACAAAAGTATTTATGTTCAAAGCAGTTATTTTATCGATTGTACCGCTGAGGTGAGAACAATAGTTCCCACCTCCCCCCGAGACGTAGGTTCGGCTGGCGCAGACACTGCGCAGCCGCCGGAGTCGTCACTAGACTTCCTTATTAGTCTTACGTTTGTATTCGAGTTCAGTCAAAGTTCGGTTTCAAACCTAGACGACTTACCTACAAATAATTTATTTAAAAAAAAAAATTAGTACAGCAATATCGTGTGCTGTTTAATATTAACACGATTAAAATAAACGGATTCGACCCCGCTTTTAGGGTGAGTTGGAAATGGCATATTATAACTAGTCAGGTCATAAGTATTGTCACACAGTAAAAACTTTTCTTTTAGAATGCTGGCCACAAAAAAGTTTATTGAATTCGAATTTCGAATTGTTCATGAAAATAAAAATGTATACTTTTAGAATTTTACTCATTTTTAAATATGGAGTGGACGCTTAAAGAAGACCGTGTTGCAGTTATTGCGTTGCATCGTTGCGGTTACGCGCCAATTCAAATTTTTAACATACTGAAAAATTTGAATATAACCAAAAGATTCGTTTATCGTACCATCAAACGATACAATGAAGACTCTTGTGTGGATGACAGGTCAAGAAGTGGTCGCCCTCGGTCTGTTAGGACTCCAGCAGTGATAAAAGCTGTGAAGGCGCGAATTCAAAGAAATCCCAAACGTAAGTAGAAACTGTTGGCCCTTCAGATGGGGTTAAGCAGAATCACGGTGAAAAGGGTGTTAAATGAAGACTTAGGGCTTCGGGCATATCGAAGAAAAACAGGACATCGTTTGAATGCTCGTCTAATGGACCTGAGACTGAAGAGATGCCGCGCTTTGTTGAAGCGGTACGCGGGAAAAAAATATCGGGAAATTCTTTTTTCATATGAAAAAATTTTTACCGTAGAAGAGAGCTACAACAAACAAAATGATAAGGTGTACACACACAGTTGTGAAGAAGCGAGCAACCGTATTCCGCGTGTCCAACGAGGTCATTTTCCATCCTCGCTCATGGTATGGTTGGGAGTTTCTTATTGGGGCTTAACAGAGGTACATTTTTGTGAGAAAGGTGTAAAAACGAATGCAGTTGTGTATCAAAATACAGTCCTGACGAACCTTGTGGAACCTGTTTCTCATACCATGTTCAATAACAGGCACTGGGTATTCCAACAAGATTCGGCGCCAGCTCATAGAGCGAAGAGCACACAAGACTGGCTGGCGGCGCGTGAAATCGACTTCATCCGGCACGAAGACTGGCCCTCCTCCAGTCCAGATTTGAATCCGTTAGATTACAAGATATGGCAACACTTGGAGGAAAAGGCGTGCTCAAAGCCTCATCCCAATTTGGAGTCACTCAAGACATCCTTGATTAAGGCAGCCGCCGATATTGACAGGGATCTCGTTCGTGCTGCGATAGACGACTGGCCGCGCAGATTGAAGGCCTGTAATCAAAATCACGGAGGTCATTTTGAATAAACTTTAGTGTCATAAGAATCTATGTTTTGTTAAGTTCATTTTGGTATATGAATGGTTACATAATGAATAAACTTGTTTCAATTATTTTACATTAAACATGTGACAGAATTTATGACCTGACTAGGTATATTTTTAACGCATTACTTTTTTTTTATATTTTGCTAATCATGCACAGCTATATACTTCACTTGTTATTTTTTGCTTTCATTTTTTATTGTACATTTACTCCGTTCTGGTTGACCACTACCACGATAATCTCGCCACAAGATGTGGGTACCTTGCTCGAGTTCTCGTTGGTCAACCAGATCGGAAGGTAGATAAACCAGTTTGTGAAATTGGTCTTATCGCTTCCAGGGTTCATGCCTAGCTGCTTTTTCACGCTTCTTGCTTATTGCTTCACCCGATAACTGCGTCTGTGCTGAAAAGGTCATCTCCGCCCAGTAACCCGTACCCTGGTCATCTAGCCAGCCCAGGAAACCTCCAGGAGTCCAGACGTGGTGCTTCAGCGGGTCAACCCACGTCCGTTGGCTGCCGGAATTCAGGAGGGTAACCTACAGAGGGAGAGTCAGATCGGCCGTACAACCACGCCCTACAAATTCGTGTGCTCAACTGCCTGTGTTTTTTTTAATATGTAATATATATATTTTTACTTGAGACACTATTGTTTTTGTTTTTTTTCTTTTTTTAAAGGAAAGACTAAGCAGTTGTCGCAACTACTGACTATCTCCAAATCATAACGCACAACTAATCGTTAACAGGAATAAGCAATAAGGATCCGTGCGAATAAGTGCAAAGCCGTAGGAAATCATTGTTTCTTACGTCTCAAAGCGGGTGGCGCATTGACATTGTCATTTTTTCTTCCTTTCGGTAACGAACTAACAGTAGATGCTAAAAAACTATTTACGCTATGAATAATTTAGAAGCATCTGTAAATAAAAGAGATTTTAGAAAGGAAAAAAAAAACGATAAATCGTCTCAGACTTTTGTTACTAAGTTCACTTCGAACGCGTTTGCAAATCAAATCAAAACTGATATTAAATTTCAAACAGAGCCCGTTATCAGAAACATCAAAAGCAGTTATAAACAGCAGTAAACGGAGATTTATTTCATCAAAACATGAAGTTTTCGGTCAATTAAATTATACCGGTACAATTAAGAGAACTCCAGGTGGTACGATTTAAAAACGAGATATTAAAAAAAAAAAAACTCATGTTTATTTTAAGCAACCTTAAAATTCAGTCAAATCTCATAAACAATCAAGAAACCAGTTTAAATTCGTAGTTAGATGCCGTATGTTATGTTTATTTTAACATTGTTTTTTTTAATCTATTATGTGCTAAAATAACAAGTGATCGAGTGCCGAAGAAAGAATCATTCACACGAATTTTAATCATTTTTTAAACCATAAAATTTCAATTTATCGAACCATTGCGGGCTCTGAAACAGTGTTGAGTGATCTAGTAACAGATGAAACTGGTGCGTATAAGATCTTGTTTGGATTACTTGTAATACAGGAAGCAGATACCTATATTTCTAAATAAATAGTACTTAGCATATATCCACACCGAGAGAGCTAGTGGTCGTGGCGCCGACGACCGCCGGTCCGTCGTCCCGAGGGGGATGGTGATGGGAGAGATGTGCTCCGCACTAAACGCTTCACTTTTCCCCCTTTGCCTTTTCATGAGTTCTGTCTCATGCGCGGTTTGGACGTTGGTTTGGTTGAACGACAGGAGGTTTTAGTCAGCTCGACTCCGACATGCCTTCCACTGAGGATGAAGGGCGGAAATCCCGCGATTTCCTCCTTCCATGAAATTTCCATTTCCTCCTCCCGAGTAACTTCAATGAAAAGCCGATTTTCTCTATTCAAAGTCCGATATGCAATACAGGCTTTTTCGACCTCATTGCTGAATGCGAGTGACAACATCCAATTTATGAGGTCTATATGCTTCGATAGCTACTCAACAGGTAGCATCAGTTGGCTCGTAAGATTATTAATTTAGCATAAAGCAAAAATTATTCAAAAACAGCTCTGCTATCATAACCGTAATATATTTTTACACTTAATTATTTCAAGACAGGCGATGATGATGAATATTAAAGTAAACACCATTATGCATACATTAGAGGCACGGTATCTTTTGAATCGCCATCTGTGAAAACGATAAAAACTGTATAAAAAGTAGTTTCTTATGAACAACTACTTAGAGTACACAATCGAACAGAGTTGACTACTCACTTTAAAAACTCGAAACCGACTTTTATCGCTACCGAGCCGCTAATTACAAATGAAAATCGCTTCCCGCCAAACCCATGTCAAAGATAACCACACTACGTAACTCAGATAATTTATAATCTATGCTCAGCTGGTATCTTAATTACGCCGACGTCGCCGCCAGAAGTCTTGAGAAATAAATTTTTAATTGAGATCCCTCTACCCTTATCCGGGCGATTACATGACAAATGCACTGTCTTGTTCACGAATTAAATTTATTTTATCGATAGTCGGTAGCTATTAGTTAAAACAACACTATTTGATTGTACTCCTTGGCTTACCTTATTATTAATGCTGAAAGTAATCAATCTAAATCACGTGAATGGGCCGTTAAAGTCATTTAAAGCATTAATGATACGATTACGTTTCGAAGAAGGTTACGTAAATCATTGTGAGAAATAATGGCTCCCACAAAAAGAGCAATTAGTGTTGCGCGAACGTCGATAGTTTAGCGGATGTCGATAGCATTCCGCGCGGCCCGACGTGACTGCGCGCTGAAAACGTGCAAACTTCGCGTTGTTGTCGATAATCATGAAAATGAACTTTAAAACGTGGCTCGAAGCGTTGCTGTAGCCGCGTCCACAATTTCTGTGCGGTTCCACAGACGTGAGTTCGATTAAAAAATGTGATTTGTGGCTGCCACTCCGCACGTGTTTTATTTTGCGAGTTGTACGTGACAGGCTCGTCAAGAGCTCGCAACAAAAAACAGCGACGAGAACTTAGAGATATTAAGCGCTCGACATTATTCAGGTTTCAAAATTCAAACGACCCGTGGCGTTATACAGCGTGTTGTTTCTTGAACATATTGTAAATGATTTTTCAACGCCACAAAAACGGAACTATTACCCTCGTATGGAATATGAAACGGTGAGTGTTATTGTCAGTCCGCGAGTCTAGGCGGTCATCACTCACACCTGTCAGAGATTCCCTTTGAACGTGTCAGCCGAGCGGAGACGGCCCGTGACGACTAGTCAACCGCGATTTGTGTGGCGGGAGTAAATCACTTTTGAAGTAATTTACGAGCACGTTTGAATGGATATA
This sequence comes from Bombyx mandarina, assembly GCF_030267445.1. Taxonomy (NCBI): domain Eukaryota; kingdom Metazoa; phylum Arthropoda; class Insecta; order Lepidoptera; family Bombycidae; genus Bombyx; species Bombyx mandarina. The sequence continues at coordinate 2,589,198 of NC_143216.1, forward strand.
GTGATGTTTGATTTACATAAAACATTATCGATAGTATATGAAAGCGATCTATCGGTTTAGATATTTAAAAGCAGATAGAATTACTCCAAATTGAACCGAAATAGACTATTTGGCCAACTACTGTTTCCTCTAGTGTTAATTAGAATCTACAATCCCTACCACACTGAGGCGCTTACATTTATCAGTTAATTAGTTCTCCTTTCCAGTCACCGACGTCGTCGAAGAGTTCGACGTCCGAACTAGCCCATAGACACAACCAACTGAGTTTATCACCGGGTCTCTCCAGTAGGTCGCGATTCTAAGTCAGTGGTAGATTCTGCAAAGCACTGCTGTTGCTAGGGCTAGTGTATTCCCTCAGGTTGAGACCCGTGAGCTCACCTACCAGCCATAGCGTAGCTGGAATAGCCCCTTAGGCTACTAGCGATTAGGTAGGGAGAAAATTACTCCCCTTTTTTGAAATTGTTTGATGATGCCTTTTTTTGAATACTTGTGGTCAGCACGTTGTAAGTACAGGATGCTTTAGGATTAACGTCCTATTTATCCTTGGAACGAACTGATTATGCAGTCCAGCTTGATGCGTAGGACCTGAGACTTGAATGTTGAGACTTGGATATTATGACTTGGATGTTGAGACTTGGGTGTTGAGACTTGGATGTTGAGGCTTGGATGTTGAGACTTGGATGTTGAGACTTGGATGTTGAGACTTGGGTGTTGAGACTTGGATTAACATCTAAGTCTAAGTCTCAATCTAAGTCTCAATATCTAAGTCTTAACAGACTTAGATATTGAGACTCAGTATCTAACTCAATATCTAAGTCTTAACAGACTTAGATATTGAGACTTGGATGTTGAGACTTGGATGTCTAAGTAAGTGGGCTGCGAACTCGTCTGCTCATCTAGGGCAATAATTAGCAAAGGCTATTTCTTAAATGTAATTCCTCTTACTTCGTTTTCAAACTCAAATCAAACACGATATGAAGCGTCATTAAAATAAAATAAAATGCACGAGAAAAAAAATCGATCAATCGAGAAAAACTATTTCGTTCTATAATATCCAAACATCGGCTTAGTATTCGGAACGCACATCGTACGTTTTTTGACAGCTTTTGTGTTGACAAAAAATTAAACTGTCGAAAAGCGGGGATGTTCAAATAACAAGTAATGGTGGCTACAGAGCAACGATGCCACACTGAAATTGATTGAGCAAAGTTTTTTCACAATTTTTTTGTGTGTTAAATTTAACAATGCTAAACAGGTTTTGAAAGGTTTTTTTTTACGTTAAAAAGCTATTGAGAATGCTAAATGTAGTGTAATCGGTATTTTGTTATTAATTTTTTTAGATCGCGGTTTAAAAGTAGCTTTTGTTTGGTTATGCATACTATTTTTTATATATATGTTTTTCATGGCCGAGATAAGTATGTATTAGTAATCAAAATTCTATTGAAACATATAAAACAAGTATCGATTTTCAATTGTTTTGTGAAAGTTAGTTTCTGTTGAGCATAAGATACATCATATTACTATGTGGTATATTCAGAATTGAGAAACTTTAGGCTAAATCATAATAGTAAGCTTGGTAAACTATGCTAATCTTTTTAAATGCTAATTTTTCTTGCTTGCATATGTTTTAATCTTTATAAGAGATAAAAGATCAAAAGATATACCATTACGATAGAAAGTTTGCTGAAAGTTTCGGGCTCAACCTAGACCACAGGGACTTTAAGTAAAAGTGGGTTCTTAAGGAGTCCTCCTCCTCCTTCAGTCGTTCGCTCATTGCTGAGCATCGTGATGCGCCCGCCTATGACCTTTTTTGTAGTTTGTAGCCACTTTTGTCGGTCAGTGGCACAGTGAAGTGTGTGGCTCAGTGTCATGTCCAGACACTCGGATACTTGGTCACTCCATCTTCTTCGGCTCCGACCTCTGGATCGTCTTCCATTCACTTTACCCGTCACTATGAGTCTGTCCAGGTTGTCACAGGGTTTTCTTGCTATATGACCAAAATATTTGAGCACTCTATATAGGCATTTGGTGGATAGCCTCTGGTCAACTTTTAGCTCGTTTTAAGCAGACGATTTTCGGTCTGGGTATCTATAGTCAACTTATATTACTGAGTTTCAATTGTTTGAATAAATCGTGAGCTTTGTGGCCATGCTTAGGGAAGGCCTATGTCTAGCCCAGTAGTGGACGTCTGTGGGCTGATAGAATAGAATAGAATCTCGCCTTTAAATTGATAATAAATATATACGGCAGTACTTTAATAATAAACTACAACCCGCTGAGTTTCTCGATGATATTTTTCAGTTGTTCACGATTTCGATCCAGTTCGTGGTAGATTCAGATGTTAGCAAATTCTTTCAGGCCGAGCTTCTTAAATACACACACCAGACATGCTGAAGCCAAAATATTTATTTGAAATTACAGGTAATGAAGATTGGCAAAAAAAAAGTTGAAACTTTCAGAAGTATTATATCTCATTCTCTCGCGCGCTAAATCTTATACTATGTACATGTGTGTCTCTTTTTAGTGTCACTCTTCCGTTTCACCGACTTTCAAATCATCTAGAATTTTTCACTTCAAAACAACCTTATGCTTCGAAATTTAGTACATATTCAATATTTCAATTTACCCACTAAATTAACGGATACATTTGCGTGACTACAAACATTTTTCACACCGCTGTGCCTGTCACTCGCTGACAGGTGACGTATGGTGACAGCCCGGCTCTTTGATGTGTCAAACGCGTCGCTAATGAGTACGGGTACAATAGGCTGCGACACTTCCTTTGACGATTGATGTCCGGTACTATTGACCCTCCGGCCTTTTAAATGTGTTCAGTGTCGGTTTGATTGAATTGTAAATGCCGTTGGAACGGACTTGTTCGTTTAAAGTGGTCTACAATTTTAAATTTGAGACACGTATTTCCATAATGTTTTAATTTTGCATATAAGGTATAATTATTGAATTTAAAGTTAACATAAATTATAAGATTTGACTCGATAAAACCTTCGTGTTGTTATTTGAATTTGGAATACAGATCTGAGTGGCCATTTGTTTACTATGATTTAATATTAGCTTTTTAAGTGGTGTAGCTATTTTATGGAAATATTCAGTAATACATTAAGATTAACAAGTCGCCCTACCAAAAAATTTTTTTCCAGATAATTCCAGTGACAGATCAAAGCAAGAGCAATTTAAAATGAGATTTACAGCACTTTATAGGTTGGCAACACAGAAATAAATCAAATGATATTATTTATGTGGTTGGCAAGCTAACAGCTCACATGGTGTTAGCTGGATCGCATGAACAACAAATGTTGATCCTCGTGTTGGAACACGACGTCGTAATCTCAATTGTTATGTACAACGACCGCCTTGTCCCACAAATCGAAACGTTTTTTCTTTTTTTTATGATTGAAAGATTATTGGTGGCCCGAAGGCCTTTCCAGTTTCACCAGGGCAGGTGGGCGGAAAAATGCTCAGCAGCCAGGAGGGGTGGGATTTGCTAACAAGTTCCCGAGCGCCTCCAAAGGAGACCTAACAACTCAAGAGCAATTGCTTCGCGAATGAATCTACTACCGGATCGGAATCGCTTCTGTTTCGCGGCAGAAGTTCGCAGATTCTTGGCTCTTAAACGCGCAAGTATTCCCTACGCAGAAATCAAAACACTTTTCAATCGGTCATGAAACGGAAACAAAAGGCAATAATTCGAATCATTAATTTCCAAATGACTGCTTCAAAAACCGGTTTATATTGCTTTGTATAAAACCACAAGGGTACAAAGGGGCGGAAATCCAAACGCGCCGGGCGTCATCTCACTGACGGCCATGTGCGAAACACCCTTACAAAGTTGTTTGTGTTTGCACATGAAAGCCCAGAATTTCTTTAGTGGCCATTCACAGTAATTTGAATCGTGTATGTAAATTTGCACCTGCTGAATTGCGGATTAATTTGCATTGAAGAAGCTTTTACAATATTTAACCAATTATTAAACAAAAGAAAGAACAAAACCTTCCTTGATTAGTATCGATCAAATGAAAATCGTACGAATGAAGTCGTCGTGGCCTAACGGATAAGACGTCCGGTACATTCGTGTTGAGCGATGCACCGGTGTTCGAATCCGAGGTGGGTACCAATTTTTCTAATGAAATACGTACTCAACAAATGTTCACGATTGACTTCCACGATGAAGGAATAGCATCGTGTAATAAAAATGAAACCCGCAAAATTATAATTGGCGTAATTACTGGTGGTAGGACCTCTTGTGAGTCCGCGCGGGTAGGTACCACCACCCTGCCTATTTCTGCCGTGAAGCAGTAATGCGTTTCGGTTTGAAGGGTGGGGCAGCCGTTGTAACTATACTTGAGACCTTAGAACTTATATCTCAAGGTAGATAGTGCATTTACGCTGTGGATGTCTATGGGCTCCAGTAACCACTTAACATCAGGTGGGCTGTGAGCTCGTCCACCCATCTTAGCAATAAAAAAAAAAGAATCAACGTACTAAAACCACAAAAAACAATAGGGTTTTACTCATTTCGAATAATGAACGAAATTAAAAAGAATTGAAATGTGAGCCTGCTGTAAATATGCGGCTGTGTGATATCCTAGAACAGTACTACCCTATCTCAATTTGCGGGTGATGTAAATGTATAGTAATCGGCAAACTTCTTGAGCAAATGACCTTGACTGCGCAGAACCGAATTTTAGATCACTTTGGTGGTGAGGGTGAGGCGCGACGGCAGGGGAAATCGTATCGAGCGCGTTATTGGTAGATCAGTCGAACCTTGCGTCCCGCACCGCGCCCTCATTCCGCTTGCTCCCAAAAGTACGCTTGCGTACAGTGGAAAGTCTATCGTTATTAATCGTTAAGTTATTTGTTATAATTGCTTGTGGACTTTGTTGCCATTGCTATTTGTTGAGTGTTTGTTGATTTTTTATAAAACATACACTATGCCGTGACAAACTGGTGTAGTACTTAAAAGAAAGGGTAGAAAATTGGTGTACGACGTATATTGCTTCATTATAAAACAGAGGAAGAATGATATGGAAAAATTAAAACAGACTTCGGAAGCAACAAAAACATCAGTGAGTACTGTTAGGTGCATTATTAACGAAGCTAAAGGCTCTGGCTTGCTCGCCGTGTTTCGGACTCCGGGTAAGAAAAGATCAGGGAAGAAGAAAGTTACAGGAATGGATAGTTTCGTTCAATCTGTAATAAAAAGATGTAATCATAATAACTACATAACAAGCAGCGAAACTCCGTACCGTAGAAAGGCTTCGAAAAATTTAAAGAGGATATAAATTTTAATGGCTCGGAATGAAGCTTACGACGAATTATGAAAGAGCTAGGCTTCAGATGGAAAAAAAGAACAGAAAATAATCGGAAGCTGGTAAATGAAAAAAGTAACATTCGATTACTACGAATCGAATATCTTCAAAAAATAATTAATTATAGACAAAAAAGAAGACCGAATCGACCGAGTTGTAAACTACGCCGATGAGCCCTATGTCGACTCATCACGATGATAGCGACTCGGGTGATGAAAACAGTGATGATGATGATGGTCAAGATTATAATAACGAAAAAAAAATTACAAATACCAGCTTCGCTTCAACTGAACCAAGACCTGGCAACAGCTCTAGTTTTGACTTAATAGAAGGAATATCTATTTTACCCCAAGATTAAATTATTACAATTATTAACCTATATGTTTTGTTGATGTTCTAATAAATATTTATAAATAAATACATATGTTGATTTTAATAATTTAATAGCATTATGACGCAGAGTAAGTAATGTTTTTGCACGTGAGTGTACCATGCGCAAACTTACCCCCACTACGTCAACAAATGCTCAAGAAGTTTGCCGGTTATTATACCACTGTTTGTTTTTGCGCCAAGTTCTGCATTCTAGTTTGCAATTCTCTACCAAAAGAAAATACAATCTCAAACATTGAATTTGAAAAGTTACGTATCCCACCTCATTATGCCTCCGGTATCTAGATTTATGATCAAGGACCTAAAAAGTCAAGGAACTACTACTATACAAGAAACAAACTATACATGGGCACTCCAAGTTGTCAATCTATCATTATAATCTTGACAAATCTGACACATGTCAAACATTCAATAAATTATACGAATTAAATTGATATTTAGTACAATCGTACCAAGGTTATAAGACGTGGGTGCTCAGCTCTACAAATCCATCAAAGATTTAGTTCTTAACTTTGGTTGATAATGATTAGTAATCATAATCAATCAATGTTTTTTTTTTGTGAATTCATTTTCAATTTATGTTCGTTACTGGCTGAGATGGGCAGATGTCCACCGTCGACTTTTTCAGCAGCTTGATAGTTTGTACTAACAGTATGGTAGTACCGAGTCATGCGAACTTATAACATACTCTACAACAAGCACGTACTTAAAACCCAAATTCGTACATTAGGTTGATTGGAGAAATATGTAGGGATACTGCTATTATGAAAATTATGATACTATCTACGGGGGAACTTTGATTCGCTTTGTATTTTAATCTTCCCGGAATGTTCCCTGGGGGGCGATCTAAGGGATTATTAGAGATAATCCCATTATTTATTTTTACAATATCACTACAGGAGGCTGTCCATATTATCTAAAATCACATTGTGCGTTTTCAGAGATTATTATTGCCTCGGAGCGTCCAATTCTCAAACGGACTCATCTCCACTGTATCTTGAATGCTCTAAGATTGCCTTAATCAAGTGAAGTTAAAGAGACACTTCTGAGGCAGCTAACGTCCATGGTTGACTGTGACACTGTTTATTGAGTGACCTCATCTTTTTTCTTTTGCTTCTGTCTTCAAAGGCAATGCAAAATAGGAGCTTGGTGGACCCTTAGTCTGCATCATCTGATTAATAACCACTCATACTGTACTAATATTTTCCAGGGTCAAAGGAACGTGCATAGTACAAGCAAACGGACCAACTTAGTTGACAGTTCTCTATATTTCGACACGCTAAGCGACCTTGCTTTTTTTTTCTCAACACAAAAACAAAAATTCATTCAGCAATTAACATGTAAGTTGACATTTGTCAGTACGTCAAATAATGTACACGTCGCACACCGTTATTAAGAATTACAAAAAAATAATAATGTTTATTTTCCGTAATCAATGTGAGACCTTCAAAAGAACTGGTAATAAATTCATTGCACCCCGTAATATTTCAAACGGTGCGATAACAGTTATGTTTTCACCCTCCACGTAATAAATCACGCGGCTGTTTATGCGATTGGCCGTATTTTTTGTTACTATTTGAATATCAATTTGAATGTTGCTAGTTCCAGAGTGTAATGACGTAATAAATGTGTATTTTTTTTTAATTGAAAAACTTTTAACTATGAACGCTTCATTGTGAATCACTGAATTTGTTGAACCTTTACATGATCAAAGTCTGTCTCAGTGTTACAATGTATTATCTTACCTTTTCGCTGTTGGGCTAAATGGCTATTCTAGCTTCACGCTGACGGGTACATTAGCTCATGGGCTTGACCTGAGAGGATTTGTTAAAACTGGCCCTAACAAGAGCAGTTTTTCGCAGATTCTACCATCGGATCGAAACCACGACCCACTGAGAAGATCCGGCGAAAAGCTCAGGGTACTGTCTCTATGGGTTAGTTTGCTCGTCGGAGAAGACGGTGACGGGTGCTTGAAGACTCTAAAAGCACCGAAAGTGGTGGATCCGACAAGTCATGCTTTGGGCGACTAGAATAACTAATTGAGTAATGTAAGAAAGAAAGTTTTTAAATTTTCATTTTCAGTATAAAATATGAGAATGAAAAGGTATTTTATCTACAATATTATAATCAATAATATATTTATTATATTAAATATTATAATAATATGGTTGTATTGTACTGTTTGTTTCCCAAATAAATAAATAAATAAAAAACAGTTTTCTAATGTTACCATGGTCGGCTAAGTTTCTTACATCTAAAAAATTATACTTTAGCGTAATAACTCAAAAAGGCAATTTGAAATCTCCCTACAGTATGAAGCTGCAGTAGAAAAAGGAAGGTATGTCGTTCTATAGAATCGAATCCGAAGCGAAATATCTTTTTTTGTTAAAAAACTATTGGCTGACTCCGATTGGCGGGATAGATCTAAAAGCTCAACAAAATACCTGTAAAAGCATCCTACTAATATTATATGTGACATTTTGTGAGGGTACATGAATATTTGAGCTATATCACGGAAAACTAACTCGTCAGACTTTGATGAAGCACAATGTATTAACTTACACATTAGTATACTCTTATGTAACATTAGTACGTAAGTAGAGCATTGTCGAGTCGTTTACATACAATCGGCGATAGTCATAACAGATCGTGACCGGGTTTTACTAGTAAAATAAATTACTTCATAACACACAAATTTTATTAATTCCTCATTTTCTTTCCCAATCGACATGATAAATTTAAAACAAATCGTTTCAAGTTAAGAATAGTTTAGTAGAAGTGAATTCTAATATTACAAATGTAACGCGAATGAAACCTTGGAACGCACTCAATAAACCAATAATTTTGTAGTTACCCATTTCAGAACGCAACGTTCAGTTGGTTTTAATAACGGTGTATTATGTAACAGATTTCCCCTATTAACTCCGATCTTGATTAGCATCATGTAAGCATTGTTTCAACAGTTTATGAAGGCGTTATAATCTGTTTTAATTAGTCAGCCTCGTTACTTCGAGTTTTGATATAATTACTTACGAAATTAGTCTAACAAAGGGCTCAAAGATTTTAAAAGATCTTTACAAACAAAAAGCATTGCTATGTGTTGATCGTGACCAGAGGCAGTGGCTGTAGTATCAACTTCAGATGGGCCGTCAATTCGTCCATATATGATAGCAATTAAAAAAGAACCATTAACAGAATAAATTGGTAACTTATTTCTTTTTTCATTCGAATCATTTTTGTTTACGTAAGTACTTGGTTTTCAGAGGCTCGGTGGTGCAGTTATCAGCATCCCTGACTGGTGAGCCGAGGGTCGTCGAGGGTCTTATTGCTGAAGGACATAGGACGAACAATTAGATTGGGAATTTAAAGTCAAGATATTGATACCACGGAAGATAGTGTGGATTCACTAGGACGGACATTGGGAAAGTTGAGGGAATGGTATTAGCTCACGATATCAGAAACATCAAACACCCATCGTGCGATAAAATAGTCGAATAGACTATTCATACATACACAGCTATCGTCTACCTATAGAACATATTGATTGTCTGCTACGTACGTTGGATGCAGGTTTTTCTGCTTCCGATTTCATTCATCAATCACTTCATAATTGCTTTTGGCAAGTACTGGAAAATCCGACCGACATGACCTCTGAATCATAATTTATATTGAATTAATAAGCTGTTAAAATTTAGCGGAATTACTCGAAACCCACGCACATTAAAACCCTGATATGAATAAAACATAATTTACGATTGAATGCCGAACGTTTTACAGCATGTTTTATTGCTTATGATTATGGCTATAAATGTTATTTGTAGTTTTTATAACGTTGTTTCTTATTTTAATGGTCGATTTATTGAAATTATCTTGTGTTTCTGCATAGCCTAGTTACGTGTCAGTGTTCATTGTTTATTTTATTGGCTATTTTTTTGTCGTTTGCGATTGAAAAGCTCCTACTAGGTGGACTGACGACTTCGTGCGCACGGCGGGAAGTCGTTGGATGCGGAAAGCGGGAAGGCCTATGTCCAGCAGTGGGCAGATAAAGGCTGATGATGATGATGATTGAAAAGATTCATGTGCATTGAAAGTTTCGAGGAAATATGTGGTGTTTTCATTGCTGATATTAAGGCATCAAAGCAACTGTGTTTGAAAGGGTTCATAGTAAGAAATTTTGAACCCCTTCAAACATAATTGCTATGACAAACTAACCGGTTAAGGTCGTGCAAAAATTTTAATTTGTGTAATAAGTATTCAATTGAAACGTATGGTTCAAGTCTCAGTATAGGTGACGGCAGTCACGTTGTGTTTTCTAGGAGCTCGCTAGCGACTAAACATCAGGCAGGCTGTGAGCTCGTTCGCCTGTCTAAGCAATAAATAAACGTTTTTTTTAATATTTTGCTGCTAAAATTATCCAAAAATATAGTCTACAGTTTTACAAAATGAAGTGTATTAGTAGTCCCGCAGTAGAAGAAATTCGAAAATAATTAATTGAAATTATAAGTTAAAATATTATTATGGTTCTATTGTCAAACATTTCTTCTCTGCACATTCTGCACTCATTCTCTATATTCTCTTTAAGTGTGAGAAATTTCATACTCCGCCGTCCGCGCAATTCTCTTAAAAAGGAGTACAAAGTTGTTGCTTCACGTATTAATATAGAGATAGACAGGCCAATAAAGTATTTTTTCAAAAATATTGAATCAACTTTAATTCTGAGCATTTCGGCTTGGAATAAACTTTTAGTTACCAATGTAGGTAACATAACGCAATTGCTCAATCAAAACACGTGTTCTTATGACAGTAAATGCGATGAAATATCGACAGTTACGCCACGTTATTGTCACAACACATATTTTGTCAGAAGCGTCGTGCTACAGTGAAACAAGCTGATCTTTGATTCTATTGGTCTAAAAAAAACAGACGAACACAATTTGGTGTGTTTCGTGATTATTTTTCAACTAAGGGGCTATTCCAGCTACGCCCGGATGGGCTCTCGCGGGCTCTCGCGGGCTCTCGCGGGCTCGCGGGCTCAGCCTGAGAAAATTTGCTAACACCAGCTAGAGCACTGAGAAGATTCGGCGAGAAACTCATTGGATGTGTCTACGGGAGAGCACGTTTGAGCAAAGATAGCTGTTTGTTTTTTTAGCAAGCAATGAGACAGAAAAACGAGCTTAGGCTAGGTAAAACTATTCTCATTTGTTTTTTTATCCTACCTAAGCTGGTAGCTTTGAGATGCTATGCCCGTGTAACCGAGCAAGTAGGTGAGCTCACGGGGCTCTAACCTGGGGACGTTGCTAACACTAACCCTAGCAAGAGCAGTGCTTCGGAAACGCGATCCTCTGAGAAGATCCGGCGAGAAACTCAGCGGGCTGTGTCTATGGGTCTATTCCAATATTTACTACTAACCGTTCACATTCTGTGATTGTAAGCGGACCTTTTAATCTTCTTAATTATTGGGCTTGCGTACGCTCAATGCCGATGTGTTAAGCGGTTATTGCGGACATCAGAACGTAAATACTCTGATTGAGACATGAAATCGAAATTGTGATTGTATTGTTAATTGCTGGTTTCACATTTCAAGACGGGACCGTTGACGCAACAAAAATAGGCTGAGTAGTGGTGCCTACTTATTAATGCATAATTATGTAAACATTTAAATAGAGGAAGCTAATATAAACTGCTACAGTAGGTGTCGCATAAAACATTACATATTGAAATACAAACAATATTTAAAGTCAAATTTATGGAATGGCTTACGGAAACAGCTTTTTTTATTTTATTTTAAAGATCACATCAAATAGTAAAAATACTGAATTAGGTTAAGTAGAATTGCAGCAGTTTTGCTGCACATAACTACAAATTTTATATGTCTTATTTGTTATTATTATGTAATCGAGAAGTTACCCATATTATTAAAAAAAATTAAAAAAACATAGCTACAAAACATATCGAGCCTGACTCAAGATTGCCGTCTGAATCATACACGAAAGCAAAACATTAATACATCTGGAAATTCTCAACATAAAATTACACCTACGAATTAAGATCACGAAGCTGCACTGTACAAATACACAACATAATAATGTTGTCACAAAACTCAACAAGCGATTGTCACTTGTATGCGGGGATTTATCGATTATTCGTCCATTGTGCTGTACTTCAAACGAAATAATTGATCTATGTCTCAATGTACGAGAAGCTATACCTACGAATATATTAACTTGATGTTTTTATCTATTTATCCGGTTTTAATGAATATGGAAAATATTATTTTAAATATTTAGATCACTTAGCGCAAGTTGATGAAAATTGTATAGAAAATATCCACGAAGTGCCACCAAGAAATTTAAAAGTTTCAATTAAATCGGATAAGCGATATTTGAAAATGGAATATTTCTGTTTTTCAGTCGGTACACGCTGAGTCTGCAGCGTAGTGAGGTAGAGTGAGCAGTTTGTAGAGTGCTAAACTTTAACAGTCACAGAGCTTACGTTCCACGTTCACGACTATTTCTGCCGCGAAGTAGTCACAGATTTCGATTTAAAAGATAGAACTTGTTACACAATTTAGCTGAGATGCTCTTCAACTCCTCGTATTTCAGGACGGTGGGCATTTACGTTGTGACGTCGGGATCCGGCCACCACTTAAAATGACTGATCAGTAAATGAATAAGCACATAAATTAATAACTTGTATTCCACTTCATTGTAAGCCTAATTTGAATATCATCATATTTATGAAGTTATAAATTCAACAGCTGTATCGCGTTATGAATACGGCCTAATATATCAAGCGTGTATTGTTACAATGTAGCCGACCTCTAATTAAAAGCAGCTGCTATTTACCATGTAACTAATATTTATTTAACTTTGAGTACCTTTGGATCTTCCGTAGGAAATTTTTTATAATCATATTTGTATTCGATTGGTTTTGTTCTTTTATCATTTGACAAAAAACGTCATTTCATGGTATTCAACTTATATTAAATTTCATGGTAACTTTAAATTTCTAATAAGCTGGTAAAGGTCAAATACGTATAAGATACAGGGACATTTAGTGATCTAGAAGCATTATTGGATCCGATTCCCGTGATCTGATGGATTCGTCCAGATTATGATCAGCAATTAAGTTTTCTGCTTAAAATGTTTTGTCATTAAGTTTTATGGTTGAAGATTCCACTTTATATCTCTAACCAGCGGGATTGACGTTGTAATATTTAATTGCTTCGGTAGCCACTCAGCATCAGGTCAGCTCTACGCCAAAAAAGCTACTGATAAATTATTACCAATTAAACAAACTAGTGTTCGCTCAATTCAATAGTTTAAAACTTAGATTCATTTTATATATTTTTGGACATTTTCTTTTTTTATTAATTTTAGAAAGAAAAAAATATTTATGCACACATTTTTTTGGTTGATGAAGAAAACGTTAGATACTCAATCATTTTACCTTGGCCTCTTTATATATATATGGTCACTTGCCAAAAGAAACTATGAATATTTATTTATTTTGAACAACTTAACAAATATGGTAACAATTAAGTCTACTTATAAATTAGTGTCATTAATTTTTATTATAAAATATTCAATCCAATGATTTCCAATTTTACAGTTACACAACCAGCATATGTCTACGGATGTTTCCTTAGTCGTCCGTGACAACGATGACATAAATAAATTTTAACGTCGTAAATTTAAAAAATGTAAATAATTGATGTAAGATTAAACCATGAAAGTGGTTTTAATTCCTGCAGAACACGGAAAAGCTTTGAGACTGTAACTTATATAGTAAAGTATATATATATATATATACATATGTATATAAGACTTGTTCCAGACAAGCATAGTGATAAACAACAACACACTTGTGTTTGTTGACTTTGTTGCTGTTTTTTATGTTTATTTATTGCTTAGATGGGTGGACGAAATCACAGCTCACCTGTATTAAGTGTGTTAAGTGGTTACTGGAGCCCATAGACATCTATAACGTAAATGCGCCACCCACCTTGAGACATAAGATCTAAGGTCTCAAGTATAGTTACAACGGCTGCCCCACCCTTCAAACCGAAACGCATTACTGCTTCACGGCAGAAATAGGCAGGGTGGTGGTACCTGCCCGTGCGGACTCACAAGAGGTACTACCACCAGTAAAAATGTGTCTGTCGAAGGTACAATATACTATTATCACTTAAAGCAGGAGAGTACTTCGATGGAATGACTTAAATTAAGTAAAATTGGTATAATAAGGAGTACTAAATTTCAATATTCTCACGTATAAATTATAATTAATTCTGACGAATAAACTGATTAATTCAGCTTAATTTATCCTCAGCTATTAATGAAATTGCTCCTACAGACAACATTATTCTTATAATGAATTGCTATTATTCCATGAGATAATTTGAGGCATGTCATATTGAGCCCGGAGACAAGTATTTTAAGGCCTCACTGGATGTGTGGTCCAAGTGTAGAAGTGAATGCTTTTGCCGCCGATAGTAGGACTAATCATATTTTTATTGGATTCTATGTTATGAAGTCATCGTGGCCTAAAAATTAAGACGTCCGGTGCATTTGTACCTAGCAATGCAACGGTGCTCGAGTCACTGACTTTCACTGATAGGTAGCTGATGATATAAGAAGTAATTTAGGCTACTTTTTTTAGACTAGCTTCGCCCCGCGGTACAACAATAAACGCGGGTCGCATCGCGGAACTCAGCTAGTCTTAAATATAACCATTGCATTTAAACCGCAATTAAATAAGATATACATTAGAATTAGCAGTCTACTTCTTCATTTATCTTATTAATTCCAATTTTATCTTTTAATAAATAAATATTATTAAAAATTAAATATAATATATTAAATCTATACATATAAATAAAATTGGAGTGTCTGTTTGTAATATTAAAATAGCCTCTTTTTACTACATGCATATGAATATATATACGGTAAATACACCAAAATAACATTTTTTACAATGTTTGTCTGTCTGTCTGTTTGTTCCAGCTATAATCTCTGGAACGGCTGGATCTATTTTGACGGAACTTTCACTGATATGTAGCTGATGATATAAGGAGTAACTTAGGCTACTTTTTTTTGACTAGCTTTGCCCCGCGGCTTTATCCGCGGTACGACAATAAACGCGGGTAGCATCGCAGGACTCAGCTATCAATAATAAAATTTAATGTTCCGAAGCGAAGCGAGGGCTGGTCGCTAGTATTAATATATTAACTTCTAATTTTGCTTTAAAAATATTTAAAAATGCACTTCTTATGACTTATACCACACGTCCTTATCAGGAAACGCGGTCCGTGTATAAAATGACGTCGATTAATGTTTTAATTCGTGTTCGCAATAATTTAATAAAGCCTCCGGGGCTAGGTCGCAGCCCACTCGCTGATTATGTCAGTACTTATTATTTTAATGTACGGTTTTCGCAACAAGTCACGTATTATAGCTGAATAATATTGAATACGATATAACTGTTTACATTATTTAATACTACGCATAGCTATGGAAAGGGTTACGCTGGAGTTTCTCTGAAGGATCAAATATGGAACGATATGATCCGATAGAGAACCAAACATACCATACCACAGCAGATTAGCATGCTGAAGTGGCAATGGATTGATCAAATTAGGTCGAGAATCGCTTGGAGTAAGCGTATTCTTGAGTGGAGACAGCGAATTGGCAACGCAGGACGAGGTGGCTGGCACATTGGATGAGAAACGCTAAGGATGTGCTCAGTGTCGTGCAATTGGAGAAGCCTGTGCCCAGCAGTGGACTAACCCTTATAGGCTGATGCGTGGTAAGACGCATTATCAACCCGTACGAATTGATATTATAGCACCCCGCGTATGTATGTACTACAAAGCGATTTTTTTCAAATTTATTTTCAATTTTTTAGTTGGATTTTCTATAAAAGCGTGTTTTGTTAGTTTTGTGAAACTACTACTTATTTTTAATTTTTTAGGTAATTTTCAATTTTATCAATATATTTTTTTTATATCGAATTATTACCAGTCCTTAATAATTATACCAAATTTCGAGTTAATCTGACGTTTTGAAGGGGGTCAAAATCATGTTCAAAGATTCCGTTACATACAAACATACATACGTCTAAAGATAATAAAATACTGGGACCTTTACCAAAGAAGATAAAAAATTAACAATTCAAAAATACATTACGTGAGTCATTTTGATTTGAGTCACTCAAGAAGCTCCATCACAATTCTGCGATGACCAAGTTCGTCAGTAAACAATTGATTTAAAATTCGGAAAGTACGCAAATCGATTTTGTTTTCATTTCGATCGTATTCGATGGTGATAATTCGATTATTATTTTCCGTTCACTTTAATCGGCAGAGTCTAATCGAAACGGCATTTAACTCGTATTTACTGTTTCGTAATCTCAACGATTTATTATTTCCAATAAAAGTCCTTATAAATTATTTCCGCAATTTTATTTTCCTTTATAATAATTTTCAGAAATAATTTTAACGATACCGAAAAAAACTTAACTTATTGAATAGTTTCTCAGTCTTAAATGTTTATAGTCCGAGAACTGTTAGCGTTTTCTTGTTGTTTTCTAGCCGTGCGATGCTTTCGTTCGTACATATAACAGATGTTTAATATGTCAAGTTCGACAGAGATAACTATACTTGAGACCTTAAAACTTATATCTCGAGGTGGGTGGCGCATTTACGTGATGTCTATGGGCTCCAGTAACCACTTAACACCAGGTGGGCTGTGAGCTCGACCACCGATCTAAGCAATAAAAATAAAAAAGATAAGAAATACTCCGCACTATATTCCATAACTCCAATCGCTAGAATTCCTAGAATAATGAACAATATGTGTGATAAAAAATAAACAAACAATAATGAGCTATGTCACTTAACTCTTATCCTAAACCTTAAATTTTTCAAAGACTCCTTGGTAAAGAAAAAAAAACTGTCTTATCTACAAATTTGTCTCAACGGCCTCCAAAGCATACCACTTCATTATATGGGAAATCTACTTCGTTTTGTTACTCTGAAAGAGGCAAGTTGTTTTTTGGTTATTACTAATTGCTTTGCAGGTATTGCAGTAAATGACCTCTCCTTGATCGGTTTGGTCAGACCCTTATAAGAAAGAGCAACGCAAAAAAAAAAAAACCTCACTATTAATTTGAAACACAAAAGCCACACAAAACACGTAACCTTTCAATCGTCACGACACAACGAAATATCCAATAACACGTTATTACTTTATTAACATAAAAATAACAGTTGAAATCGTTACGCCGGTAATCATAAATCGATTATATATAAAACATAATTCACAGCGATACGTTGCCGACAATCGATAAGAATCGACTGAATCGAATATTTACGATACATCTCTACGACACTATGATTACATTGGTCATTATTTATATGATTTATGACATCGATTCGAATATGTAATTACGGAATAAATTAATCGTCTCGTGATTATTCCGTATGGTTTGTGTGAGTGAAACTCCAGTCAAATGTCAGTATTATTAAAGTTTCGTAATTGCATTAATGTTTTATTGATATTTCGATGATTGTGAATAAATGTTTTGTTTTTCATGAATTTATGATGAAATCGTTTATAACTAAAGACACTGGTATTCTTTAGAGGAGACCTTCACCTTCACTTGAGGAGGGTTCATGTAAAGAAACTTTTATATTTGCACACTATAAACTTTTTTAAAAGCACTAGTACATATCTACATTTATAATTTTTTAAACGAAGGGGAGGGGGGGAAGAGGTATGAGAGGAGGAGGGAGAGAGGGGTAAATAAGTGGTAACAGCATCACTATTATTTTTTTCTTCTTTTCTTTTTTTATTTTCTTCTTTTATAACTTCTTCTTCATACTTGAATTGTGTATGTAACCTATTATTTGCATGAAATAAAAGGCGTATTATTATTATTATTATTTATCATAACTAATTTAGATTATCGAATTAAGATGGTTTCTGATACAAAGCCGTATTGATTGACGAAATACTTTCCTTTTGCTTAAATCAGTAATTCCATTTTGACATTCAAATAATCGTGACTACTTTTTTAAGTTAAATAATAAAACTACAATAATCTACTGTTAATCTACCGGTTAAAGGCGTTTTGTAAGCCGGCTTAGAGCGTCTTGTAAGCCTGCGCAGTAAATAGAAAGTAGTAGTAGTATTATAGTAAATAGTAAGTAGAAATGAACAGGTACAACCACCCTGCTTATTTCTGCCGCGACACAGTGAGGGTAGGACTGGTATTAGAGAACTAAAATACAGATTTTACTGGTGGTAGGACCTCTTGTGAGTCCGCGCGGGTAGGTACCACCGCCCTGCATATTTCTGCCGTGAAGCAGTAATGCGTTTCGGTTTAAAGGGTTGGGCAGCCGTTGTAACTATACTGAGATCATAGAACTTATATCTCAAGGTGGGTGGCGCATTTACGTTGTAGATGTCCATGAGCTCTAGTAACCACTTAACACCAGGTGGGCTGTGAGCTCGTCCACCCATCTAAGCAATAAAAAAAAAAAAAGATTTCATGTCCAAAGGTGACTAGCTGTACATGTAAGATGTACGAGATCAGGTAACCAATTATTGTCGGACGGGCCGTGTGCTCGTTCATCAATCTAAGCAATAAGTTAATGTTTACTAAGAAATTAGCAAATGCAAAAAAAAAAAAAACACACGCGCACAAAACACAATGGACATTTTCAAGAAATCACAGTTATTTATATGCTGTATCGTGTTATGATAAAACAATTTGTCACCCACACAGTCAGGTAGAGTCACTACCCTCGAATTACGTGTGTACAGTTCAATCTGAAAGGTGCAATCTTGTACATCATGATGATTAGCCGTCTGCTGTCCCGCAACCGGGTATTAAGTGTTGCTAAGTGCACATTACGAGGCCGCTCTCTCGGAACCGCAGACCGACGATGCTTTTTCGGATTTGATTAGTTTCTCTTTGGGTTCCGCAAGAGTGCCCCTTTGTAGCTCTTTGTTGTTTAAATAGTTTTTCGTAGTTGTTTTTTTTTGTGTATTTTAATTTTAAGGCTCATCTCAGCATTCTCAGCACAGATGGATCATTTTCGATGCGGTCACAATTTTTTTTTTTAAGTACATCGTGTAATAAAAGTCAAACCCGCAAAATTATAATTTGCGTAATTACTGGTGGTAGGACCTCTTGTGAGTCCGCGCGGGTAGGTACCACCGCCCCGCCTATTTCTGCCGTGAAGCAGTAATGCGTTTCGGTTTGAAGGGTGGGGCAGCCGTTGTAACTATACCTAGAACTTATATCTCAAGGTGAGTGGCGCATATACGTTATAGATGTCTATGGGCTCCAGTAACCACTTAACACCATGTGGGCTGTGAGCTCGTCCATCCATGTAAGCAATAAAAAAAAATTATTTATTTATGCTTGGTTCTTTTTTGCATAGTCGGGTGATCGAGCTCACAGTCCTTGATTTTAGGTGGTTACCCATTGATTTTACCACGTAAATGTCACTTCTCATATGAGGTCACGAGGTCTATGATTCAATTGTGTAATATAATGTCGTTATAATTTCGATCCATGCTTGAGACTGGATCGCATTGCGGTTTAGCCCGCTGAGTTTCTCGCCGGATCTTCTCAGTGGGTCGCGTTTCCGATCCGGTGGTAGATTCTGCGAAGCACTGCTCTTGCTAGGGCCAGTGTTAGCAACACCTTCGGTTTGAGACCCCTAAAAGCTCACCTAAACGCTAAGGTAACGCTGATATACCCTCTCAAGACTATCAGAATAAAATAAAAAAAAATCGGCTTTTCAGCAAAAACAGTAATTACGTAAAAATAGTTATAATATTTACGGATTTGATTCTTATTGGTCTTTTTTATTTGTCGCAGAAGTTTTTCGTGAAAATGCCCGAAGAAAAATTCTTTTCTTTTCTCTTCTATAGAGGTATTATTCGATATGAGGATAAGGGGCATCTTATTCCTTAGGCTGTCATTATATTCCCACTTTGGTTTTCTCAAATTTAACTGGCTAGGCTAGCCTAATTTCATATTTCATGGACTGTAAATGAATAACTACACCTAGTAGGATATTGATATCAAATAGAGAAAATGAAATAGCTAATTATACAAAACACACAATTTTATTTTTACTTTTAAAATCAGATCGCTTTCAAGCAAGCGACTCCTAATAATTCACGTCATAATTTCAATGTGTTATTTTCCAAAAATGCCTTCTAAAGAATGACCTTTCGTTTCGCCTTGTATTTTTTTTTTATTGCCTTTGTAGGCAGACGGGCATACGGCCCACCTGATGGTGAGTGGTTACCGTCGCCCATTGACTTCAGCAATGCCAGGGGCAGAGCCAAGCCGCTGCCTACCGCAAAAACAAAACACGAATTTCATTATCGTGTGCTCAAAAACTGTCACTAATACTAGAAAAATATTGGTGTACCCACAAAGCATTGTAGAACAATCAATTATTTATTGAAATCAGTCGGGTCCCTTTAGGTATACCTAGTCCCTGTTTATGCAAGTCGTTTATTAATGATTGATCGCCCGGTTAAACTCGAGCACAATGCAAAATACGAATGCATTGAAACAGAACGATTTAATGAGCAATCATTGTTTTGCTTCCATGGAACCCGCGAGTGTTTTGGCACAAAATGAAAATATTATGTTTAGAATTCAATTAACTGTAAGTTTCCGTTGCAATTATGGAATTAAAAAAGTTTTGCTCGAACGATTTATTTATTTAAGTCGTCGTGGCCTAAAGGATAAGACGGTCCGGTGCATTCGTATCGAGCGATGCACTGGTGTTCGAATCTCGCTGGCGAGTACCAATTTTTCTAATGAAATACGTACTCAACAAATGTTCACGATTGACTTCCACGGTGAAGGAATAACATCGTGCAATAAAAATCAAACCCGCAAAATTATAATTTGCGTAATTACTGGTGGTAGGACCTCTTGTGAGTCCGCACGGGTAGGTACCACCGCCCCGCCTATATCTGCCTTGAAGCAGTAATGCGTTTCGGTTTGAAGGGTGGGGCAGCCGTTGTGACTATACTGAGACCTTAGAACTATATCTCAAGGTGTGTGGCGCATTTACGTTGTAGATGTCTATGGGCTCCAGTAACCAGTTAACACCAGGTGGGCTGTGAGCTCGTCCATACATCTAAGCAATAAAAAAAAAAAAAAAATTTAATAAACGATTCTGGCTGTGATCGAAAGAGAAAGTCGAAAGTAACGGATTTTTGATAAAGCCGTAAAAATCAATTGGATAATTTGAATGATAAATTAGCGCTGAACTGATCAGCGTGAGCCTTGGTAATCTTCGATTACAAATTTTGTATCGACTTTCATAATTTTTATTGATTCGTTTAGAGATAAATTACTCTTGAACTTCGACTTTAGTTCGTTTGGTTACTACTAGCCCGATTTTACAGTCTGTCTAATAAAACACAGTCCCTGGTTTGATTCTAAGCATTACCAAAGTGATTAGCATTGTTCATAGATATAGACAAGCTACTGCTTCCGCTAAGAACTTTTAAAACTTTTAAAACCAAGATCATGGTGGTAAAAAAGAGCAGGCAAGATAAAGGACATTAACATTTTTATTTATTTACTTTTTTAAATTCGGTAGCGTGATTAAATACAATTTAATTATGCTACTAAATTATCCTTTTTATAAAGATTTCGATATTTTATTCTTGAAAACATCTAAACAGCTTTTCTCTATTTTTAAAGCCAAACGAGCTCCCTAAAACCAATAAATCAACCAATCCCATCATTCCATTGTTATTTCCATTAATCGTTACAGCATACTTCGAACCCCACAAGTAAAATGACACAAGAATTAAATTAATTTCACATTAACAAAATTGCAAAACGGTTTTATTTTCGGAGCCGCGATGTATCTTATAAAATAACAATAAATTTACCGACGCGAACGTTTCAATAGCAATAATTCAACCTTTAGAGTGTTACCAAGTAATTTATTTATTCCGAGATACCGTTTAGAATAGACGATGATTTGTAAATAGTTTTGTATTAACATTATAGAGTGGATTTACGATTATTTCTCGAGAATCCCATCTTTGATGTCAATTTTAATATCGTAAATTTTTCAGCGCTTAAGCTGCAATGTAACATGTTATTTGTGTGGGACACACGGCTTTTAGGATCAGCCAACAGAGGCACAAACGGGTGGTTCTAGGTAACGAACTAAGGAATGCGTTTCCAAACTATAAAAGTACTTTTAATATCACTCCACATAATTACAAAATCATAAGCGGGACAGACTATTTTGTCACCTGCTTGCTAAGTACTTAGGATATAAAATAAGCCCGCATAAGTTAGAGGAACTATTCTGTCTATTTCCGCCATTTAATATCGTATAAGGGCTCTTAATAAAAGTTTGTACAAAAAAATACCAGTCTTGCAAATTAGATTGCATTATTTATTTTTAATATTATTAGTTAAAATGACTTGTTCATTTATTCGTGATTATTATACGACTGTTTTAACGTTGCAATAATCTATATATATATATAAATGAATTGCTGTTCGTTACTCTCGCCAAAACTCGAGAACGGCTGGACTGATTTGGCTAATTTTGGTCTTGAATTATTTGTGAAAATCCAGAGAACGTTTAAAATGTAGAAAAATAAGAAAATGCTCAGAATTAAATAAAAATAACAATTTTGTTTTTCCTTTGATGTATCCCCCGTCGGACGGATTCCTTTTGTTTGTTTTAAGTTTATTTTCCACAAAAGTTTAGGTCTTTTATTTATCGATTGAGGTAAAACGAAGTCTGCCGGATCAGCTAGTAATATATATTTTTTATGATCGTAGAAGGAATTGTCAGGATGCTTTGAAGTATTTTTTCAACAGACGTGCACAAGTGAAACTCCTCCTGAGAGGGCAAAAGTCATAATCAAAAAAAAATTTTTTTTTCGACATTTCAGTTGAAGCTTGTTGGCTTTCTTGCTAGTTATTCTAGGGTCCGTGTGTACGTATGGTTTCACACGTCGCCTCCTGACATATAAATCTGTTTTTACAACTGCATAAATTTGTCGATAGAGCGATTTTCGTATCCGTTTCATTCACGGGCGCATCCTGTTTGTTTTGTGAAGACCATGTTCTGGGAAACCTTCGCGGAAGATAAATAGGAATCTTCAAAAGTTCCGTTCAGAAAATGAATTTGATTGAAATTGTTAATTTATATTTATTTTATATCGAAATATCTTCATCGGATTAAAGGTCGTCGTAGCTCTGTAATCATTTTCTTAATTTAGATGCGATTTGTGAATTTATTTTTCCAAACAGAATACCGCATATAATTCAGTTGCAATGATAAAACTTTTTTTGCCAATATTTCTATCTGCCAAACGATTTTCGGGGCGATACATCAAGTACCAGTGGTAATACCAAAAAACGAACTAGAAAGAAAATAGATAGAATTTGCTGCTCTTACTTACTAGTGGTAGGGCGTGTTTGAACCCACACAGCTAGATACCGCCACTCCATTTTTATTTCCATCGTGAAACATTTCGGTTTGAGGGATGGAGCAGCCTTCGAGAACTCATGTCTCAAAGTGGATAGTGGCATTTAGGTTATTAATGTGTATGGAGTCGGTAACACCAGAACACCAGGTAGACCATGAGCTCGTCCACCCATATTAGTAATGAAACAACGAAAGTGTAACTTTATTAGATAGCCGTGAAAGCTTAAAACAATTTTTAAGTCACGATACAATAGGCATTTTACTTTTCGTAAACTAGGAAAGTGATAGATTGGCTATTATACTCCGAGCCGACTAGAGCAGATACATCATCCCATTATCCAGAACGTTCTATAAAACATTCCCTGTCGTTCACTATCAGCAATAACAATGACACATCAAAACACTAACATAACATTATTGACGTCAAACAGAAGCCATTGTGAGGGATGGCCGGTCCCTATTATCAGAAGAACGCTCCCCAACTCTAATCGGATTACGGTTGGCAGTGAGAGTCAATTCCTCATAAATCATACCTCGGGACATTCGTAAACGTTATCCTATTAGTTCGGAATGAGAAGAGACTATTACACTATATTTCGCACTAAGAAATTGATTGTTAACTTAAATGAGGTGAAATGTGATAGACAGGAGTCGCCAGTGCAGAGAAACCTTTTAGCTTGGCGATTTGATGCCTTAATCCGTTCTCTATAGGGTCTTTATCATGGATCACATTGATTGAACTGTCATATCCCAACGTCTCTGTTTACTGCTTTAGCGTCATAGACATTTTTTTGATTAACGATCGGCGTCACGGGTCAGGACTCCTTTGTGCCCCCTTTGAAATTCCAACACTCATTTATCAAGCTCACGAGAACCCTCCTGAAAATTAACGAAAGACCTCAATTTGTAGACTCACGCGGTCGGGATTCGTAACATTTGTCTTCTGGAATACAATTGCGTGCACTAGGAATTGTCTTAGGTCACAGCAAAACTTAACAAATATTCAAAGTAAAAACAAGGACTTGCTTTCCAATACATGATCAGCTAATACGGCAGGCATACTGTGGTATAACACCGGGATTACTTAACCTAACATTAATGTAAAACATAATTAGCAGTATTAAGTTTTAGGCCGCGTTCAGAACTATATATATATCACTACATATTTTTAGATAAGACATGAACTCGTGTTTGAATTTTCATTTCTAAATCGAGGGTAGGAGCAATCCCGTTGTGATGACTACCGGCTCCAATCTGGTTTTGACCCAGCGGGGTATTCCACAGGAGAAGTTACTCTAACCGGCACCATTTAGGCGGGCTTCGGATAGCCTGCCGACCGAGAGGGCTGGTGGTCGTGGTGCCGAGGACCGCCAGTCCGGCGTCCCGAGGGGGAGGGTGATGAGAGAGATGGGCTCCGCACTAAGCACTTCACTTTCCCCCCTTTGCCTTTTCATAAGTTCTGTCTCATGGGAGGCTTGCACGTTGAGCGACAGGAGGTTTTAGTCGGTTCGACTCCAACATACTACGCCCGCCGTCCCCAGTGGAGGCCGGAATCCGGCGATTTCTTCCTGATCAAAAAAAAAAACGGCTCCAATAACCGTTTAATAGCACATGAAATCATCTGCCCATGTAAAACAATAAAAACTAGTTGTATCAGTTATATCAGCTTCATGCTGGAAGACGTGTTCACTTTGGTAGGTGGATGGTAGTGCGTACGGTACGGAATTGCAATGTAAAAGTATACTATTAAGTTTTAGTTTCAATCGAGATTATTAAGAGATTAATTTCCATGCGAAATCTGCATAACAAATCGCTTAAGGCTACGTTTTAGTCTCTGTTTCAGAGTAGTGTACGGCGTTGGCAGGGAAATTTTGCGAAACCACTGATTCTGACGCGTCGCTTTACGATAAATTCTCGTAAAAAATTACAAAACCCAATGATGAGTGGTGGAGAGCCATTGTGATTTAACAGTTTTGAAAGGAATCTGCGAAAATGCGAATTTGACTATAACAACGTGTAGCGTTTATGAGATTTTTAAAAATATTTTTGCAAAAATATCTTAAGTTTTTACTGGTTGTAGGACCTGTTGTGAGTCCGCACGGATAGGTACCATCTACCTGCCTGTTTCTGCCGTGAAGTAGTAATGCGTTGCGGTTTGAAAAGTGGGGCAGCCGTTGTAACTATACTGAGGCCTTAGAACTCATACCTCAAGGTTCAGGCATTTATGTTGTAAATGTCTGTGGGCTCCGGTAACCACTTTACACCAGGTGGACCGTGAGCTTGTCTTCTCATTAATGTAATTAAAAAGAATTAAAAAAGCATTAAAATTTAGTCCTACATATGAAAGAATTGGTAATAAACTGTAATCTAAATCGTACCATCAACCTAATCAACCCGCAATGACGATCAAAACACACCCCGAAAACATTTGACGTGGCTAAAATTAACCAAACAATATTAATCATAGACGAGTCAAAGCGTTCCCTACAAGCGCTGAGTACGCGGTAATGATATATGCGATATTTGATGATAAACAATCGGGGTCATTTATTATCTGTCCGTTATTTGACAGGCGGTAGGCAGATGTCATTTGTCATTTCCCTGGATCCGCTCGTCCCTTCGTTACGCCGCCTCTGAGGTAGCGACTAACAGTTACCGACTAAACGCAATCAGATATTGATCCTTACTTGTACCCACATAAAGCCTAGTATCCGGTGCAAAGAAAATCAATCTTGATTGTTTTCAGCATGAACGATTATGATAGATGAAAGAGTTAGCGCTCTAACAAAAGCCGTAGATTCAATACCAATTATTGAACCTTAACATGCGGGATTTAGAGTTCACGTTACTTCATTTGTCTGTTCACACAAAACCTCGAAACGCGTTATTGAAGATGAAGCCGTAATGAATGACCATGGGGAATGCATGGACGTTGTCCATGACGCATTTTTGTCTTCCATGTTTATCACTACACGATGATCGTTACTTTAAATAAATATCCAGCTACTGGTAATATATTCATTGTATCTGACAGAACACGAAATGAAATAAAAACTTTTATATCTCGACTGTACGACGCGGACGTATCTGAAATTTTTACTGTATCATTAACGTCTGAATCATTTGGGTTTATTTTATTTGTTTTTCGGTGTTTTTGGAGTTTAATGAGTAGCCGCTCTTGCTATACTTCTCGTAAACACTAATTCATTTTCATCATAAAGTGTTCTTAATGGACTAAAAATATTTTAAATCGAAGTGCTTACATTATTTCATAATATGCAAAAAACGTATCACGTGTGCTTAAGGATGTTCCCACGGCATATCAGTGTACTGCGGATGTATCAACTAAATCAAATATTGAATTGCCCTTTAAAACAACGGCCATTGTTGTGACTCACCTAATTTTAAAGTAATCACTCACGCTAAGGAAGTTTATTTTTAATTCATCAAAAAATCACAAACAATCACACACACAATTTATCGGTGACGTAAAACGAACATACTGGGATGCATTGTGAATGATAATAATAATGATAAAAAGTGTCATTTAGAGATAATAAATGTTCACAAATTAAATATGATTGCATTTTAAAATCGATATGAAACTCCAAAAGAAGATAGGCGCAGTGCTTAAAATAATCCATAATCAATCATGGAGGTTTGACGCAACGTTTAAGTAGAATATTATTGTAGACTTTAAGAACAAGGATTAGAAAACAAACCGAAAGTTCATTATGCAAAGCCCCAGTTTGAAAGAGTCTCCAATTCCTTAATTCCCAAACGGTTGCCTTTTAAAATTCAATACCATCTTCTCCTTTGATTCTGTCAAATGCATTCTTTGGTTCATTACTCTTCACGAACACCAGGGGTTAATCTTCCATTGTGTTCCGGTGAAGCTCGAGCTTATTCTGTATTGAGCTTTTTTGAGCTGTTTTTTAATGGATTTCATTGTGTGAGTAAGGTTTTCGATACATCATCTGCTGGGTAAGGTATTATGGAAATATAATGTTTCTTTTGAAAAATAAAACTCCAGATTGCATTCATATTAAAAGTAGACACTTCTTTGACGTCTTAATTACTTTTATATTTAAATTTTGAGGTTTTATTATACAAGAAGACAATATTATACAAGAAGAGGTCGGGGGTATTATTGAAAACACACATTACTTAATGTTTTCATCAGTGGCTATTAAGGCTGTTTTAATTTGGAACCATACCATTGTAAGGAACCATGTTGTTATTGAATACTAGTGAACCTGTCAATTAGATCTTACGAGGGCTGGTAGCCTAGAGATCTATTCCAGCTACGCCCGAACGGGTAGGTGAGCTCACAGGCTCAACCTGAGAGAATCTGCTAATACTACTAGCCCTACTATACTTACTAGCCCTAGTAAGAGCAGTGCTTCTCTCAATCTACCACCGGATCGGAATCGCGACCTACTAAGAAGACCCAGCTAGAAACTCAGTGGGCTGTGCGATGAGGCTTGTCAGTAAAATCATCCCGAGCAGGAGAATTTGCTAATACTAGCTCTAGTAAGAGCAGTGCTTCTCTCAATCTTCCACCGGATCGGAATCGCGACCTACTAAGAAGACCCAGCGAGAAACTCAGTGGGCTGTGTGATGAGACTTGTCAGTAAAATCATCCCGAGCAGGAGTATTTGCTAATCCTAGCCCTAGTAAGAGCTGTGCTTCTCTCAATCTTCCACCGGATCGGAATCGCGACCTACTAAGAAGACCCAGCTAGAAACTCAGGAGGCTGTGTGATGAGACTTGTCAGTAAAATCATCCCGAGCAGGAGAATTTGCTAATACTAGCCCTAGTAAGAGCAGTGCTTCTCTGAATCTACCACCGGATGGGAATCGCGACCTACTAAGAAGACCCAGCTAGAAACTCAGTGGGCTGTGTGATGAGGCTTGTCAGTAAAATCATCCTGAGCAGGAGTATTTGCTAATCCTAGCCCTAGTAAGAGCTGTGCTTCTCTCAATCTTCCACCGGATCGGAATCGCGACCTACTAAGAAGACCCAGCTAGAAACTCAGGAGGCTGTGTGATGAGACTTGTCAGTAAAATCATCCCGAGCAGGAGAATTTGCTAATACTAGCCCTAGTAAGAGCAGTGCTTCTCTGAATCTACCACCGGATGGGAATCGCGACCTACTAAGAAGACCCAGCTAGAAACTCAGTGGGCTGTGTGATGAGGCTTGTCAGTAAAATCATCCTGAGCAGGAGAATTTGCTAATACTAGCCCTAGTAAGAGCAGTGCTTCTCTGAATCTACCACCGGATCGGAATCGTGACCTACTAAGAAGACCCAGCTAGAAACTCAGTGGTCTGTGTCTGTGGGACTTGTCAGTAAAATTATCCCGAGAAGGCAGATCATTCATTCGTATAAGCATCGCGTTAATCAACCCGGCTCGGATCAATTGAGAAGCGTTCCGCAAACTATCAATGCAAAGAATGAAAAAGTACAGATGTTACACTGTCACAAATTACTTGCAAAATTTTGAATAATTGATTTGACTGACGACGACGAAATATATTTTCCATTAGCTTTAGGTTCGCCGCTTCGCTCACATTGACGGATGCCGCCACCCACCGTGAGATATGAGATGTAAGGTCTCACTTTTAACGATACAACGGCTGCCCCACCCTTCAAGCCGAAACGCATTACTGCTTCACGGCAGAAACAAGCAGGGTGGTGGTACCTACCCGCGCGGATTCACAAGAGGTCCGACCACCAGTAATTACGCAAATTATAATTTTGCGGGTTTGATTTTTATCACACGATGTTATTCCTTCACCGTGGAAGTCAATCGTGAACATTTGTTGAGTGCGTATTTCATTAGAAAAATTGGTACCCGCCTGCGGGATTCGAACACCGTTGCATCGATAGATACAAATGCACCGGACGTCTTATCCTTTAGGCCAAGACGACTTCATATTCCCTTTAAAATATAAACTACTGAACTGAGCTATCTGTATTACATGTTTTGCGTTCAGGCTTTCGGGGCTCGCTAAAGGCAATTTTTCGTAAGCACCTGACAGAGTCAATCCATCGTATGGCAGCGGTATAAAAACGTCAGCTACGCGCCGGCATTGACTATGATCAAGTATGCTCTCCTATGCTGAGCAGGGCTACCATTTCAAAATTAAAAACAATGTTTTTTTTTATTTTTTTATTATATTTGACTTCCTCGCTAAAATTATTTGTATTGAGTTTCAGTTCTGTTCAGATTTTTTCCTAAGACCCTTTACGTTTATTTTTGTTATAAGGTAAATGAATATTTAAAGATTAAATTATGTACAGTCTTAAAATAATTAAATTAACACCACCATTTTAACTGGTGGTAGAATGGACCTTTTGTGAGTCCGCACGGGTAGTAGTAACCAAACAAATCAAATCAAAAAAAATTTATTCAACATAAATGAAAGTACATACTAATTGTTGAACGTCAAAAGAACTACCGCCAATTCACAAGAACTAGCCTCCGTCCTGAGAAGAATTGGCAAGAAACTCAGCGGGCATGTCTTTTTTTTTTAAATATTAAATTATTTTGCAATTAAATGCAATTTAAATTATAATGCAAGTAGGAAGCAGTAATGCGTTTCGGTTTAAAGGGTGGGGCAGCCATTGTAACTATATTGAAACCTTAGAAGTTATATCTCAAGGTGGGTGACACATTTACGTTGTAGATGTCTATGAGCTCCAGTAACCACTTAACAATCAGGTGGGTCGTGAACTCGTCCATCCATAAAAGCAATAAAAAAAAATATATGTTACTGCCTCTGAATTGTGAAATACCTTTGAATTACGAAAGCTTTATTAATCCGCATCTTTTATTCGATAATAAGCGTGTAAAAGTGAAAATGGGGCAAAAAAAAAAAAACAATCCTGACTAAACTAATCAAATCGATATTGATTAATTTTTCGTGTTATTTTTTTGTGTTATTAACAAACGTAATTGCCCAATAAAAGGCCAATCAAACAGGCATCAACAACAAAATAGATTAGAGACAAACACGCGAAGAATAGATTAAAATTTATTTTATTTTATTCGTACCTACCGATCATGGTAAAGAAACAAGAAAACGTTGTGAAGCTATGACTTAAAAGCGACAATAAACGCTGTAAACGTTATTAATTAACACTGTCGCTAACAAATTTTGTCTCCAGTCGACAGACGGACAAAAACGAGTATAATTTATGTGTGTTACAGCCCTGCCTCTCCCCTCCGGCGGCAGGTTGAAAGAGTCACGGAGCGTGATTGATGACGCTCGCTCTCCGCCCACGTATCCTAACAACTGCCTAGAACTGACAAACTATCGTATTGTTGGCCCGGGGATATCATAAGATGATCACTTTAAATTTATTACCTTGTTTAATGCTCCACGTCGTGTATGAATAGACGATTGCAGTGAATATTTAGATGATAATATCGTTCGTAAATTACGATGCGGAGTCAGACGAAATTCAATTTAATTTACATACAATAAAACGAACGAAATTCGTGAGGTTGCTGAAGAATTAATTTTAATATAGATAGTTATTATTTTTACTAATAACGCTTCTGTGTGGTTTGTGACTCTGTATCGGCTCCCTAATAGAAAACAGTTCCATGACAAGCATGTTTTGTGTCAAATCATCGTATAATGAAAAATATGAATTTGAGGGCCGCATTAATCTCTTGTCCACACGATATACATTTCAAGATATTTAAATACAAAAGCCCGATAGAGTGATAAATTATGAATGGAAATACGACACAATAGCTTAGACTCGTGTTTGGAGCCGAACAACAAAAAGCGGCTGTGTCTACAACAATAGACCTATAAATATGAGTTGCTGTAATACGCTTTTGTGTTGCGATTTAGCTCCTTCCACTTACAATTTCCAGTTTCTTATATATTTTTCTCGTTATTTTGTTGGGCTACATTAGCCGTAGCGCAACCCTAGTTCGCTTCACCTGGATTCATAATTTATGCATAAGAAAGACCGCCCGTCACCGATAGCCTAACAGCGTTCATATCTTTAAATGAATCTGACATAGCTATCCATATAAAGTTATTACGGCCTCGCATTTCACTTGAGTTAATTGGCCGCTACTGGCTAGTGTAAACTCATGTGTCAGTGGTAAAATAAATGAGTGAATCGTGGCTTTAAATACGTGCGTCTCACGTTTTTTGTTCACGAATGCAAATCGCACGCTACGTTTTATTGCCGGCGTGTTTACCTAAACGATTTTTCTCCGACATCGCTCGTAAATATGGAGCACGAAGAATTCGAGTTCTTTACACAATCTCGATATTGTTGTTCTCGGGAATGGCGGTGAAGTTTTAATTTGTCAGAATTGTGTTTTTTTTTAAGGCTGGCTTAATCTTCTTACGTGACGGCGGCGTCCGATGTCCCGAATTAGCTCGCCGAGGCGTGTAGGCCATAGATTAAGTCGGATCTCTCTCGGAGACTGTTGCCAACGTCTCAATATGCCGTTCTACATTTTTACGGCCCCCCTATATCCGTTTCGCTGCGTAAATACACTTAATGACCGACATTTCGTGAACGTTTTTATTGTGAAGTTTTTATTATCGAGAAAATCATTTGTTTAGTCTACGTACGGTTATTGCGAGGCAGCTCGGTGCGTTTCGGGGTTTATTAGGGGGTACTTTATTACACCTTTTATACGCTATTTTTAATGCAAAACATGGCTTGTTTTAAAACGGCCGCTCGGGCGGATGGCGATAATTAAATATATGATTGTAATCTGTATATATGATTATATACCGTTATTAGGTGCGCTGCACTTAAAAGCTTTTTTTGTCGCGATAAGAACTATGAGCCATCTCGTGTGTTGATCTCATAATATTATTTCCTTAATGGCTTTAGATTAGAATTTAATGATTGATGTCGTTAGAATTAAGTAAACAGTCATCAGAAACGAGCGTTGCATGCGATGCGAACAATCATAATGAGTTTTATGAATTTTCGGTCAAAATTTAAATAAATATCCGCGAAAAAGTCTATGCCGTAATCACGTTGGGCCATAAAGCGGTGTCAGACCACTATAATAATTTTCGGAACAGTCTATTAAGTGAATCTTTATGATAATGTCGGAACAGAAGTCGCGGTCGGGAACGAGCCGCCTGTTATTTTGATACATTATCATATTTAAACAATTCAGATGATAATAGACACGTCGGGCGAAACCCTTTGGTAATATAAATGGTTGTATTATTTTATTTATTTATGGGTTTCCTTCCTCCGGGCCGGGGGCGATGCGGCATATTTCATCGAGCGAAAAAACGCTTCGAAATCGTGAGTATATACTGGAGCCCGATCCGGTCGGTATGAGTACCTGAAGCCGCTGGATATAAGCTTGTTGCGGCAATAATAAAGATTTATAGGACATTCGGCGGTAGCGTGTTTTATTCTCTGTTACAAGCCGATTCGCTTTCTGCGAGATCAATAGCGCTCTTTATTGTATATGCGGTGAATTATCATCGTCGTTCTTTCTTTTAGCTCCGACCATAAATTCAGCCTACGCTGCCTTCGATTCCTTATTATCGCCTTTTACATCTTCACTGACGTTGCATTTACGATTCCGTGTTCTATACACAGAAACATTGTTTTCATTAGTTCTAATTTATCGTACAACCGTAAATCTCTTTCGCTATTAGCAACGGCTTAAATGTTTTGTTTCTTATTGTGTATTTCATAATGTATTGGAGATGCGTGAAACATAACTACTCGTATATTTTTTGAAGTGAAAACTTCTTTAGAATCGTTGTGATTTCCAACCGGATGCAACGGAAAAAGCGACAGGTAAGAGACACAAATACAAAAATGTGTAGGAGGAAGCCAGCAGAGAATGAGACAGAAATATACATACTATTTAATACAGCGCCATCTGTGAGATTTTTTAATACTAACGTGTGTATGAAAGCTCTTGTAGTGGATTTTAATTTAGGATTATACGTGAAATTAAAATATCAATTCACAGAGGGCGCTACCTTACAATTATTTACTAATGACAAAATTTTACATATACTTAAGACGTTTAGGATAATTGTATTTTAATTTTGGAAGGTTTCACTTCTACCACGTGTGAATTGCACACATGTATTTTTTTTTTATTTTTTTATTGCCCTTTTAGGTAGACGAGCATACGGCCCACCTGATGGTGTGTGGTTACCGTCGCCCATGGACCTCAGCAATACCAGGGGCAGAGCCAAGCCGCTGCCTACCGCTAAAACAGTACAGCAAAACTTATAGTGTGTTAATCTTTTTTACATTTAACAAACATTGTAATTGTCAATTTGGCTTCAGGCGTCGTCGCTCCAAAATGAGTAGTTGAAATGGCCGACTCGACGTTACGTGTAATTTTTTCAAGTAATCTCATTATTACGTCGTCCGAGACTCGGCACGGTGATTAAGTAGCTGATTTATGGCATGCGCAATTTGCATCGGAGCCGATGCCACGGCTTTTTGCTTGAAGCCGATGATTATCGTCCGTATCGTGTCGGATATAATGATGGTTATTTCATGACTCGGCGGGCTCGCTACGAGGGACGTTTCATTAGACTTCTTTACATAAATTACATCGGCGAGTGTGTCCTGTACTGTACAGTGGTCATGTTAATTTTCGCCTTACTAGTTCACAAGCAATGCATTCTTCATCTACGACCGTTGATAGATCGTATGTAGTTTATAGAAATAGTTCGTGTTTTTTTTTAATTGCTTCGATGGGTGGACGAGCTCACAGCCCACCTGGTGTTAAGTGGTTACTGAAACCCATAGACAATTACAATGTAAATGGCTACCCACCTTGAGATATAAGTTCTAAGGTCTCAATGCAGTTACAACGGCTGCCCCACCCTTCAAGTCGAAACGCATTACTGCTTCACGGCAGAAATAGGCAGGACGTTGGTACCTACCCGTGCGGACTTACAAGAGGTCCTACCACCAGTGCTTTTTGTTTCAAAGCGTGAATAATGTAACATCATGAATAAGCAGTTTAGTTAGTTGATTCTTTTATTGTTTCTTTTTGAATTTTAAATGAAACTAGAGGTCCCGTAGTAGTCGAAATTCGACTATAATTAATTGGAATTTTAAGTTTGTACACTATTATGATTGTATTTTATACTTCTTTAATCACAAATTTCGCCAAGACTACACTATAAAAAATATTAACAAAGACAAACAATATTTAATCTATTCTCAATTTGACCACAGACGTCAAGAACAAAAGTTTGACAATAAATAGTATGCATGCGTGTGTGCGTCAAATACATGGTATGTAGTGTGTGTAATGTTTTATTTATTGATTTAAAGTATCTTTTATGCATTATTTAAAAAAAATTTTAGCATTGTGCACTTTTTCTCTATATTCTCTATAAGTGTGGAAAATTTCATACTTCTCCGTCCGCGCAATTTTCGTAAAAATGGGTACAAAGTTTTTGCTTCACATATTTTAAATGAAATGACACTTTGACATTTCATGAGGTGTCCGTCCCTGTGAGTTTTACTAACGTATGTTTCTGTGTGAGTACAGATAGCATCTTTCATAAAACTAAATGGCACGCCGCGAAATTTATGAATCGGCCAGAGAGTTAGTTGCCTTCTACACAAAAGTTTATCACCACTTCACTTAGGGCTGCTAATAACATTTATCGGTGTCTTATGTTAATCAATTGTATAATATACCTAAAGTGACCATTATTTTTTTTTGTCAAAGCGCGACTTCTGCGGAATTTTTTGATGATAAAAAGTATTTAGTATTTTACAAGTATTTTCTTATAGGAGATAGAATAACACAAAAGAATCAAAGCACTAAAGACAAAATAGTTAGTACTCTGTAATTGTCTGTACCGCTTTTGTTAAATTCGCTAATTAAAACACTTTTAGCTCTATGTTGAATTGAAAAATAAATTTATCGTTTGGTATGTTAGCAAAAGCAGAACTGTATCGTCCTCACTGGGGACCGCGGGACAGAATGCTCGAAATCGGGACTGTCCCGCCCAAATCGGGATATGTGGTCACATTACATATACCGCTAGTGATGTATAGACGATTGTTTTCTTTTATTTTATATTTCAAGCCACAGTACACAATACCTAGAATATTTCTTCTTCTTCTCAGTCGTGTCACTCTTGACAGAGTGGTCGTGATTGTCATGTAGTGTTGGAAGGGGCAGACTTGATGCGTCTCACGATGTCGCGCCATCTCTCCCTGCTCGAGGTCATTCTACTGCACTCATTTAGGGGACCTCCCACTGCAGTTTTAATTTGGTCGGTTCACCGCATTGGTGGCCTCCCGCGCGGTCTTGTACCATCAACGCTTCCCTGTACAACGAGGCGTTCTATGGACCGGCCATCTCGTCGCGAAACGTGTCCGAAGAAATTCACCATTTGAGACTGTACTATACCAAATAATATGAATAGAATATAATATGCATTAATTTCGTAGCTTGACCCTAGCTGACAAGGTCAGAAAAAACCATCAATTCATTACAAATTTTCAAGATAAATAAAAAAAAAACATAAAAAAAAGAATCATTAAAATGATGTGTATAATATCGTATCAATGAAATTAATTAAAAACGTGATCATGTAAAAACGCTTCGTACACAGCGTGACTGCCCTTAATGGTCTAACGATTGAGATACGATAAATTGAGTTGATGTAAAATCGATTAATCAAAATCGTATATTATAAATGATATCTGCCTCCTGTTAAGCTTCGAATCAATCATCGAATTTTGGATCGTCTCTTATACATATAATGTGTAATATTAATGTATACGATGAGAACGATTTATCATTCATATATTTGTTTAACAAGAGGCCGTGTGCGTATCGATTTGTGCCACCAACGATTTAAATTTGTTTGTTACTCGCTGCTATTATTATAGTTTGTTTACATGGGATTTATGCTTTTAAGTAATGTTCGAAATAAATCATAATTAGCAAGGATATTTCTTGCAACGCTGTACTCCACAAGCAATCCTAACGTAATTTGATCATCGATAGGTTGTAATCTATATATTAATACGTGAAGCAAAAACTTTGTATCTCTTTTTACGAAAATTGCGTGGAGGAGTATGAAATTTTCCACACTTATAGAGAATGTAGAGAAGAAGTGCACATTGCTAATATTTTTTTTAAATAATGCATAAAAGATACATTAAATCAATAAAGAAAACGTTACACACACTACATACCATATATTTGACGCACACACGCATGCATACTATTTACTGTCAAACTTTTGTTCTTGACGTCTGTTGTCAAATTGAGAATAGATTAAATATTGTTTGTCTTTATTAACATTTTTTTATAGTGTAGCCTTGGCGAAATTTGTGATTATAGAAGTATAAAATAGAATCATAATAGTGTACAAACTTACAATTCCAATTAATTATAGTCGAATTTCGACTACTGCGGGACCTCTAGTTTTAATTAGTTTGATAATTACTATTCTCATAGTATCGGTGGAAGACAATTTTGTAAACAAAAAATTTCTGTATATTATATACTTATAGATTTGTTATAATTAATTATAAAAAATACGTAGTTTTATTAACACAATTAAAAATATTTCTTGTTATAACATGTAAGTATACTTGCAAATGAAACTTTATCAATAGAAGAGAATTCAATTAATCTCCTCGATAAAAGTTTTTAAATTATACACAGAATGACTAGTTAACATTATTCAATTTATTATCTTTTGAGGATTTTGTTTCAGCCATTATCCGGTCTGGCCATCAATCAACGTCGGGCCATCGATAAATCTTTCAACGCGGTCCTTCACTCAATTATTTGTTTAATATAAACCACGTAAATTTGAATATAGATAAGGCACTTTGATATATCGTATCTAATTCATTGCTCGATGTGTTTGAATTACGATTTTGCGATAAAATATATGTAGTTAAGAATATAAGTTAAAATAATGTAACTTAATTTTTAATCTTTTTTTTTAAATGTTTAGATGAGTGGACGAGCTCACAGCCCACCTGGTGTTAAGTGGTTACTGGAGCCCATAGACATCTACATCGTAAATGCGCCACCCACTTCGAGATATAAGTTCTAAGGTCTCATCATACATAGTTACAACGGCTGCCCCGCCCTTCAAACCGAAACGCATTACTGCTTCACGGCAAAAATAGACAGGGTGGTGGTACCTATCCGCGCGGACTCACAAGAGATACTACCACCAGTAATTACGCAAATTATAATGTTGCGGGTTTGATTTTTATTACACGATGCTATTCCTTCACCGTGGAATCGGAATGCTCTTTCAATATATTTTTTTCTATTACCAAGAAGTGTATCCAAGTATAAAATTACTATTTCAACAGAGCTAGTTACATATTAATAATTCATAAAACATTAATGTATAATTTATTATTAGAAAGAAAACATACCTAACATTACGTCTATATCAAAAGTGGTTTTCAGTTGAATCTCTCCGATTTCATTTTATGCGATAAATCAAACACATTTTGTTTGTACCTATAATGTTATTACCAACGACATTTTTACATTGCAATTCCTTTTTCAAAATTCATTGCAATTTTTCATGTACCCTCGAGCCAACCCTGGGAGTCGACGTGGCATTAACACGACTTGAAATATGGCGCACTAAAGACTATATAACGTTAAATTTACAATTCATAAAACAGAATGATATATGCGATGGTGGATTGCCAGCACGGACATTTACGGTAACTGTTCTATGGAAGTGAATGTTGTGAGTTGGATATTATTTTTTGCGCACGAAGATAAAATTAAGCTCGTTCGTAATTTACTGATAACTATTACCAAATTTATTAATAAAAATGTTTTTCGTTATATATTTTATATTTAGTTTTTGGTATATTTTAGGGATCGTTGATTGTAACAGTGCGTATAAAAACTAAATATATCGCTCGTTCAATCCGCGATTTATTCCATTCATATTTATCCAATTCAGAAGCTTAAACACGCAAAAGCTTAATCAAGATCGACTCAACACTTTTGCTTGCAACTCAACCAATTAATAATAAAATCCTCAAATTTTGATGTAATATAGCCATACGTATTTTATTTTTAAAGAGCACTTAGTATTGTTCAGAATCTACTTAAATAACTTTTACTGCGTTCACTCACTGTGAGTTTCCAAATTTCTTTCTTTCTTGCCACGTACCACATTAGAAATGCAACAAATGTCTTATTTTTTGGCACCTACCACAATGGGAACACACTAAATATATTACTTTATAGGCTTCCTACATTGAGAATGCACCATATAACGCCCGGCACGATACCTTATCTGCATCTGATAGTGGCCACTCACCATTAGATGGGCCGTATTATTATCTATACTAATATTATAAAGAGGAAAGATTTGTTTGTTTGTATTGAATAGGCTCCGAAACTACGGAACCGATTTGAAAAATTTATTCACTGTTTGGAAGCTATACTATTCCCGAGTGACATAGGCTACAATCTTTTTTGAAAAATATTAGGAATCCTTACTAAAATTCCAATAGTGTAACCCAGGGCGAAAAAAAATACCTAAAATATTCTTTACATCGCGTGCCCTGCGAAAACTATTGATGATAGAATAAAATAATGTACTACGACTTTGTAGAACACATTATTATTTACAAAAAGTGCCGCGACAGCATATGTCTAACTATTATAGTTATGCCGCAGTAAATGTTCTTTTCTTTAAAAAAATAAAACAACGTCAAATATCGTTGAAATTTTTGTTAAAGATCCGAGGGGAGCCGGAGCGAGCCGCTTTATTTATAATAAACATACGCGCTATAACGAAATATGAATGAATTTAAAAACGCTTAACTCCATAGTAAGGCGCATATTGCGATATTCCAAAAAAACAAAAAAACATCTTCATCCTCAAGGAACGCGTGTAACACTGATCGTGTCGCACCAATAAATTCGAGCAAAGCAGCATTTACTTGTACTAACAAGTTACAAGGTACAAACGACAAGGAACAATTTACCACATCTCGTTTGCGCCAGACAGCCGAGAGTAATGTCGACATGCGAGTTACTAAGTTTCTAACACCTGTCCGCTTCGAGATAGAAATTTCGCGTTCGAGTGATTCAAAATATTCTTGATTTGGCCTTACATCAGCAATTATCAAAATCTTGGTCATTCAGATCAATTTATATTGTATATGTGTTAATTTCTCTGCTTGCCTCTTTATTAAACTGATTTAATGTCAGTGGTATTGCCTCCTCCTCCTCCAAAAATCGTTTTTTTTTTTCGCTTAGATGGGTGGACGAGCTCACAGCCCACCTGGTGTTAATCGGTTACTGGAGCCCGTAGACATCTACAGCGGCCCAGCTTGAGATATAAGCTCTAAGGCCTCAAGTATAGTTACAAAGGCTGCCCCACCATTCAGACCGAAGCGCATTACTACTTCACGACCGAAATAGGCAAGGTGGTGGTGGTATTTACCCGTGCGGACTCACAAGAGGTCCTATCATCAGTAAAAACGTTCCCTCACTATTGAACATCGTGGCTTCAATGGATACGCTGCAATCTGCTTCACTTGCATTTGCACCTGCATTTTGAGTTCTTTGGCCACTTGATCTGACCAACGACTGGGACATGCTCTCCAAGGCCTTATACCGTCTACATTTCCTTTAACTTAATGGCGTTTACATATCAGTTTTAAACACACATATCTCCAAGTCAAGGAAAGGTAAGTAAGAATTGTCATCCCTAAGTATAGACCTTCGTTTAAATTAAGCCTCTTGTTTAATATCTGTTATTCTGATAATAATCTGATATGTTGTATTATTGGTTTTCCTTTTTCGAGTAAGGCACATGGTTCATTCATTTTTAATAACTTTATCAACTTAGTAAATAATACTAATTGGTTGTTGGTAAATTGTTGTTAACTTCGAAATACGGAATGATTTGAGCTACAGAGCTCAACGCAAATTATCCACATAAAAACACAACTCAAGCTAATGGCATTGAAATGATTTATGAAAATCAATCTGTTTACAAGATAGGAAATTTAGCATACCATACTTTTTTAAATTGGAATTACTTCAGCTGCTTTCACACAACTTTGTTCTGGTCTTAAAAGAATGACTGGAGGGTATTTCTAATTAATAGCCAAATCTATTTTTATGTTCAGCTTATGGTGCTAATGCGTGACTAGTTAAGCTAACCAAGTTTCTTCAAAACATTTTTAGTTGTACCTACAGCGGCAATAATCATAATAGTCCGGGAACCAGTGACAGATTTTCATGATCAAGTCCCTTCCAATCGATAAAAAAATATGCTACAATAAATTATTCATTAATCAATTTACTCTTACCAACATTTCTTCCATTATCAAACTTTCATATTTGTTATCAAAACAGTCAAATCAAGCATACTGACGAATAACTTAAGAAACGTTATTTCCTCCCGGACAAAATTTTATAAGAGGATTGTTAACATACTCTAGTAAATAATGAAAGAAAACAGCTAGCTGTAAGTCAAGGAAAAAGTCGTCAGCTGATAAGATTCAGTAGGTGATAGATGCTGCTGCGTTACACCTTTCAAGGTGCCAGCTGACAAACTTTCCACTGAGACACAGCAAGCTGACGGCCAAAATTTTGCATCTTACGCAATAACGAATGACAATGAGTTTTGCGATAGGTAAGTAAATTTCATCATCACGCTTTCACTCTACGTGGCGTAACAGACCGAAATTACTCTATGTTAAATTTAATTCCAAAAATAAATTGCTCGCCAAACAATTAATTTAGATGTAACGAAACGGCCATCATATTAATATGTATATCTTAATACGCGAAGCAACAACTTTGTATTCGTTTTTACGAAAATTGCGCTGATGGAGGATTATGAAATTTCCCACACTTATAGAGAATATAGAGAAGAAGTAAAGAGAGCTAATATATATATTTTTTATTATGCGGAAAAATACATTAAATCAATAAAAAAAACATTACACACACTTCTATGTAATTGACACAACACATATATCTAAACTCTTTGTTTATTGTCAAACTTTTTTATTGTTTAAAGTTTGTGGACATATTGACAATAAATTAATATTGTTTGTCTTTAATATTATTTGTCTTGGTGAAATCTGTTATTAAAGAAGTATAATAAATAGTATTTGACAAAACAACCAATAATAATTTTCAAAATTTTAATTGGAATTAATTATAGTCGAATTTCAACTACTGGCGGACCACTAGTTATTATTGATTCGTGTAGTTCAAGTTTGAGTCTGTAAACTTTGCGATATCATACTCCGATTCGTGCTAGCCATATATTAGGAAGAAAGGGGGGAGAGCTCGGAAGTAATAAATCAGGTGCAA
The DNA here is from genome assembly GCF_030267445.1 of Bombyx mandarina. Lineage (NCBI taxonomy): Eukaryota > Metazoa > Arthropoda > Insecta > Lepidoptera > Bombycidae > Bombyx > Bombyx mandarina. The sequence goes on from NC_143216.1 coordinate 2,630,777, forward strand.
ATGTCGACGCGGCACGCCATCACTCATGCTGCGTGACACCCGCGCCCGGTCACGTTATGAACTGTACCACAGACAGGGTTGAAATTCACTAGAATATTACATTGTTAGAATAAGAGTTTTAACTGTCCTGTTTATAAATGCCGATTTCTTTTTTATTTAAGACAATTAGTGATAGGCTGCGTCAGAAAGAAGAAGAAAGGCTGCGAAGAAACGGTATGTAATAGAGGAGTATGGAAGGAGAAAACATATTGCACCGAACCCTGGTGCCTGGGAGAAGGGCAGGAGAATGATGAGTGGTTGGCTGCGTCACGAACGATCTTAATATTTCAATGTTGAAAATTTGGCAGTTATTTTTAGCTTATAATGGCTTTATTTATTAGCTGGTCGAGGCTTCTTCGGCCGCCAAAACATGAGATATACGAGACGATAATACTTATCATAGATATCAAATGCCAAATATGGTAATTAATTCCGAAAAGAAAAAGAAAAATTTCAATCAGATGACGACATTCATATGGAGATATTTAAGGGCTCCGGCATCATTCTTGGATTCGGCCAAAAGTTCCTGACAATATAATAAAAGTACTTACAAGCTATTAAATATATTAGGGAACGAATACTAATAACAGTCACGCGTTTTTATTTAAAAAATGTAGCCAAACGTTATTCCAAAGCTTTTAAGACTTATATCCCTTGTCCTAGACGTTGCAATATCTGTTACAGCAGGAAATCAAAAAAGTTGCGTCACAACTCCTTTTGAGGTCCAATGGAACGTTAATAGTGCAAGAGAAGCACTTTTACTGGTGGAAGGACCTCTTGTGAGTCCGCACGGGTAGATACCACCACCCCGCCTATTTCTACCGTGAAGCAGTAATGCGTTTCGTTTTGAAGGGTGGGGCAGCCGTTGTAACTATACTGAGACCTTAGAACTTATATTTCAAGGTGGGTGGCGCATTTACGTTGTACATTTCTATGGGCTCCAGTAACCACTTAACATCAGGTGGGCTGTGAGCTCGTACCACTAAGCTAGCAATAAAAAAAAGCATATCAGATGGGCCGTAAATTCGTACTCCCAACTAATCTTATATAAAAAGCTCCGCAACGAATTTGTTTTTTACCAATACACCATACTACAGAACTACATGGGTTAAATTGACCATATGACCCGGAAAATATAAAATACAGTGTTTATAGCGTTTATAACTTAGACCCATAAAAGTCCAGATTATCGACAACAAACTACAACATGACTCATAGCATATTACTACATTCTTAGACCACTAAAACCGGCCAATGACGTTTACAAATTCATGTAGAGTCCGAAGTGTGATGCGGATGTAAGCACTATCATCATTTGACATCACTAATTCCGTTGAAAAACATCGAACTTGGTCAGCACACATCCCTAATCCAGGTTGGCATGACGCGTGAATCAGACAGTAATGGCTGACGGACTTAGTGGCCTATCTCTGTTCTTGATGCATAATTTTTAACATCGAATTCATTTATTTTTAAGTTTTTTTACTAGATTACTAAATAGTAACAAATCTTTTTTCATTTTATTGACCTTGTAGGCAGACGAGGATACGGCCCACCTGATGGTGAGTCGTTACCGTCGCCCATGGACTACAGCAATGCCAGGGGCAGAGGCAATCCACTGCATACCGAAAAAAAAAAATGAAAAGTAAAGATTAAGTCTAAAAACATTATTCACTTTTTAATAATATTGTGTAGAATTTTGAGTTTTAAATGTATAATTGGTATCAATAAATTTGTTTACGCTTCGTTATTACCTAGCTACAGCGTTCTTCTATATTTCCCTAAAAAATAAGTAGGCGTTCGGTAATTTATCAACTACTAAAAACAATTATAAAATAGATAAATTTTCTATCGTTTTCAGTGTGATATTATGAAGTATTTCGATGCTAGTAAAATATTCTACTACCTCCAAATCCGGCAAGTGGCCCTAATAAACAGGGCTAACCGTCCCAAAGGATAGCCGTAGCAGCCGTGCACAATAATATCCGATAATTACTGCACATATTAATTTTAATTACACCAAATAGCAATGTACAAAGAACTAACATGATGATTAGTGTTGCCAAATAAAACAGCCCTCGTGTTAACGCAGTCAATTAAGTTTGAGTGGGTACTGTGTTCACGAAAATGTCGTTATTTAGTGTTCGTGACTTTGTTAAGAACGTTTAATTGTTGATAGATTGATATATAAGTTCGTTCTAAACATTTAAAAAAAAAAAAAAAACATAGAACTTCAAATTAATTTTTTGTACTACTTTGTCTATAAACTTGTAAAATTACCAGTAGTTAAACTGTGGTCATTGCTGTTAGAGCGATATTTTCGGGCTTTTCTTTTTGTGAAATATATCCTCAGGTTGTGTATTTTTTTTATTGCTTAGTTGGTTGGACCATCTCACAGCCCACCTGGTGTTAAGTGGTTACTGGAGCCCATAGACATCTACAACGTAAATGCGCCACCCACCTTAAGATATAAGTTCTAAAGGTCTCAGTATAGTTACAACGGCTGCCCCACCCTTCAAACCGAAACGCATTACTGCTTCACGACAGAAATAGGCAGGGTGGTGGTAACTATCCGCGCGGATTCACAAGAGGTCCTACCACCAGTAAAATTGTATTAAAAACAATGAAATAACCCAGTATTTGTCTATAAAAAAATCAAACCACAATAGGACATTTTGAGATGCATACACTATTTACAAGTTTGTTTGCAAACGATTCCAATAAATGTAGCTTAGCAATAGCTAAATTTATATCTCCAATAGAACGATGGTTTTACGGGAAACGTATTTTGAACGCGATTGTACTCGTTTATACAATTAACACTCGCATGAGATACGAATAGCGTCACTGCATCGCGTGACAGTCGCTGTCACGTCACGATGACATACGCGGCGTGTCACGCTGACACGCGGACCAGTGGGGTTTGAAAAATGGTTTCCATCATGTCTCGTATACATTACTGCTGTTGGCTTCGGGTAATTTGTGATCCCTCTGACGTATTTATTGTTTATTAAAATGTCAAAATAACTGTAATTTGTGGGTATGTTGTTTTGATATGCGAATACAATGGTGTATACGAAATATATCTAAAGTCGCGAACAGTGTTGTAGACTGTTTTAGACAGTGGATCAGCAAAAAAAAAAAGATGTTTGGTGTCGTGGGACACCGGATAGGAACGAAGTTCATTATTATAAAAATATTAATTTTAAATTTTATTCGAGGTATAAAGAAAATAATTATTCGTGTATACATTTTTTATTATGATTTTTTTATTGATAAAATGAATAAATAAACTACTTTACAAAGTCATCAACTTTATTATATTATTATTCACAATTATTTATAAAAAATATATAATAAAAAAAAATATATTTTTAGTACGTTATTACAAAGTTAAGTCGTACCCTGTGTGCATTACTAATAAAAATCTTACGTTACGGACGTTTTTTCCCAGTCAGGGTACCCCGCCGCATCGTCCCATAAGGAACTTCGTTCCAAAAACATCTTAGCCGCTAATGTCACAGAATACATTTTCATTGTCAGAAAAACGTAAAGAGCTATGTTTTTGTGTCCAAGCAATCTGTTGCTTGCTTAATAATTCACGTTTTGCACGAGACCGGCGAGTGAAATTCTTACAAAAGACTATTAATTTTCGGATGCCTTTCTCTTGGGCTTTTTAATTATTCTTATTCAAATTAAGGCCACGTGATTTTCATCGTAACTGCTACTTTATTAGCGAGTCATTAACATAAGCGTCTATGACTTCAGACTTATGTTAATACAATGTATTATAATTGGAATTAATGGCCGTAAAATTATGCGAGGCAAAGAAACAAATGACATAAGAATGTGTATATTCTAGATTGGCACCTAAGTTCAGCAGCCATTGGAAGTTGAGCTATCTTTACTCATAAATTTTGCAGCTCACTTAAAGAGATCAGCAATCTACCAGAAAATTAAAGGCACTTTGCGGCTTTCCTACTCCTGAACCAGGATTTAGTGCGGTGACCTTAACATAATATGTCCTAAATCAGTAGGAAAATAAGAACAATAATCTCATGGATGACAAGGCTGTGTCACATCGACCTATCTTCTGATTATTAGCCATCCAAATTAAGACCGGATCTGGTCGACCGTTAAAATTTAATGTCGTATGTTTAGCAGAAAATATACAGGACCGTCGAATGTAAGAGGTCTCACGGTATGCCTTACTACCAGCATATTAATAATTACGGTACATGTTGATTGATTACGGTTGATGTAATTAGATTAACAATTTAGAGCAGTATAACTCAACACGTTATTAATGAATATGGTAAAAGTAAGCGATGCTATGTCTACTGCTACTGCAAAGAAAAGAACTTGCATCGAACGAACATCTTCAGTTCATAGATCGAAGGGCAGAATATTGTCGTACCAAATTCTATTTATCCGAATTTATTCCATTTTTTTACTGGTGATAGGACCTCTTGTGAGTCCGCACAGGTAGGTACCACCACCCTGCCTATTTCTGCCGCGAAGCAGTGATGCATTTCGGCTTGAAGGATGGGCCAGACGTTGTAACTATATTGAGACCTTAGAACTTATATCTCAAGGTAGGTGACGTATTTACGTTGTAGATGTCTATGGGCTCCCGTAACCACTTAACACCAGGTGGGCTGTGACTTCGTTCACCCATCTAAGCAATAAAAAAATAATATTTTTTTTTCCCGTAAGCACAGTCCATACGTATTTAAGCTATGAAATATAAGTAGTGACGATCGAGTAAATTTATTTACGAGCACGTGTATTAATGCCAGACCAAATTATTTATTTCATCACTTACACTTTCCCACAAAAAAACGTTAATACAACACGTAATCGCGATGACGGGTGACAGTGTACGTGACAGCAACTGACAGATTGCGAACGCCTCTGGATCATGTCATATCACTCATCGTCGTTTGGCGAACGATGAAAGCGCTTTTATTTATTTTTAAAAGCACACAGGCTGGCTAATGGATATTAAGCTATTATCAAACCTTGTCAACCCTACAACGGCTCCATTCATTATTTTTATAAGTCTAAATGATTAGAAAAACGGTTTTTTTTTTATAATTGCGCTACTTTCATACTCAATCCTCTGACTGTTATTAACAAAATTTCCTCTTCAATATTTCAAGATTCGATTTTAAATTCAGGCATACCGTCACCAAAACTAGCCTGCACAGCTATTCTGTAAAAGGCTCTTATAAAATTTAGGTCTAAAAATATACTCCTCAGCGAAGATCCAATAAAGATTTAGAAGGACAATTAAACAAATTTTTGGTCACGAGTCGTTTTAATCTTTTAGGAACAATGTGAAAGACGCCTTCCGAAGTTTTGAGGCGGGTTAAGTGCCCATTTCCGAAGGGCTATCGTTATCAATATTGCAACATCGGACCACCTTTTAGTCACGGTTTCGTAATTAACTTCCTTTGATGTTTCATTAAATATTTTAGGGTCATTTATGAATAGCTCCAAAAAGTATGATATTATCTTTCTGTAATTTATTTTTCAAGTTTACTTGTTTTGGAAATTAATAATTCTAAATTGAATATTGCATTAAAAGTGATTGGTTTGAGAAACTGTACGTTTACTTAGTACTAAAATTTGTTTTCTTTAGTTAAAAATTATGTCAATTTTCACAATTCTTAATGGGATTTTTAATAGATTAATTAAAAATATTTTTTTGCTTTCATTTAGAAATATAAGCTGATTACAATTATTAAACAAAAGGAGCTCGCCTCGTAAAATTCGACAATATTCAGTGAATCTTTTGACAATAAACATTTATTTATTGAAAGGAAACTTATTCAAGGAAAAAATACACAATGAAGTTATAAAAGGTCAGATAAGTTATAAAAAGCTTTTAGATAAAAAAAGAAGCGGAGAGATAATCGCCCCGGGTTTCCAGTTTCACGGATTACATTGTCATTGTAAAGTACAATAGGGCTACCATATTTTTAGTGTTTCTGGAAATATTTAGTTCCCGGTAGACTTTTGTTAATTTTTTGTATTTTGAATTGAAAAGTAAATAAATATCTACATATTTTAATTATTAAACAAGTGCTATTTCTATGTATGTTATCGTAACTTTAAATTATTTATTTTGAAAGGTTTTTTGTATGAAGTATTTATAGCGTTTCATCTTCGTCGGGTCCAATATAAGATTTTCTTGTGTAATTTTAAAAACACACATACGAGATAAATACCAAATTTCGAGTTTTATTAAACCAGTGAAAATTATTTAGAAGCCTCACAATAGGATGTTTGAAAAAAACATTTAGGAAAATGATATCTATCTTTAGACATGTCTAAGGTTCGCTAAGCTGTCTACAATCTACAATTGGGTATTAAACATGGACACCACGTTCCGGACACAGAATAAAACAAAAAAAAATGCTTGTAAAGCTGCCGGCGCTGCGGCGGGCGCAGTCATGCGTCATAATTTTGACAGGTCGCCTGACAGGTCACCTGACAGCCCACCTGACAAGCTGCCTGACGACTAGGGCGGGCGCTCACGCTCGCACGGATTATACGCTTTGATGGATTAATTTGAGCCAGTTCTATTACAATGTGAATTCAGTTTATCATTACTGATATTAAACACCACATTAATTTTACTTTGAGTAGTTTTTTTTCTTTGTTGATGGCAAAATGCATAACTACTAGAAGATTTGACTGCTTCCCGGAAATTCTTAAATAATCAAGTTGACAGTACCACGTGACATGTAGTGACATGTATTTGGGATCTCACAATACTCTATAACCCTACATACGATTTATAAATTTGAAAGCTGCTGAACTTGTTGTGAAGGAATTCTGAACAAAAATAGTTCATGACCTGGATTAATACATACGATACTCTTTATCATGGTAAATGACTGGAGCAACGCTGAGTATTTTTACCAGGAACGTTATACTTCCTGGTAAAAATAAGGTATAATTCTTAATATAATTATAATAAATAATAAATAAATAAGTAACATAATTAATAAGTAATTTTACGTTCCAGAAGATTTATGGAGTTTAAAGATAGCATATAGATGAGAGAATAAGAAGGGCAACTCTTTATCCCGGAATAATGTAACTATTAGGTTTGTTCTTTCTACTGCGCTGCTTCAATTTTTGTTCCCTACCTAATCGCTAGTAGCCTAGTTTTTCCAGCTACTCAGTAGGTGCTCGACCTTAAAGAGTTTGCTAACACTGGCCCTAGCAATAGCAGTGTTTCGCTGAATTTACCACCGGATCGGAATTGTGACCCACTGAGAAGATCCGACAAGAAACTCAGTAGGTTGTGGCTATGGCTTAGTTAGCACGTCTAACTCTTCTATAGCATATCTCTCATCAAACGAGCTTTCAGGAGATACTTCTGTAGTTAGCATTAAAGAGACCATTAATATACAAAGAGCCTAATCGAATACTGTGAGTAATGTCAATACCAATATTCAAATTTAGGCGACCGTACGCAGATAATGATCGAAACAATCTTATAATGAGGCAGCTTTATAATCTTGAATAACATTTGTGTAACGATAATTTACCAGCATGTCATATTTAATTTTTAATTCAATGCCACGATTGGTCGTTTAATATTACGAATAATAATCAAAACATGTCTCACGTTTCTTTTTTTTATTAGCATACCTACTCCCAAGATTACCAATCAACCCGCTAAGTGCTTATTTATTTGGATCATCAACAAAATTTACATGAAATGGTAATATGGCTAATGCTATCTCATTAATAAAACTTTATGTTTGTTTGTTGAGGTCAGCGGATCCTACACTAGTATCAGTGTGTCCGGCTGTTCAGCAGGGAATACGATTACGCTACTCACCCACTCATACTCCTATTAGTTTCCAAATTTTCTTGCCCCCAATTGCCTTTTAATTCTGCGGGTGGTATAGCGTTTAGTTAAAGAAAGAGGTAGACCTAAGAAAAACCAATGGATTGCGTGAAAGACGATATGTGTCAGTGGGAAGCGAGCAAATAAATAGTAGAGGAGTATGGAAGGAGAAAACACGCACCGGCCCCAGGTGACTGGGAAAAGGGCAGGAGAATGATGATGATGTATAGCGTTTAGTAGGCTCGATTGGATGCCACTGTCACACGTATTTCTGCTGCAAACATGTACATATAATATCCTTGCAGTGAGCAGTCTAGTTCTAGTGTTGGATACGAAAACCTTTACCTTGCCGTCGTTTAGTCTTGGGCCGAGATCGGAAGTCGGGTGAGAGTACAGGGTGGTCATTTTGTCGGTAAACCTTTAAAATCTTACCTAATTGGTACTGGCCTTTACCATCTTCGCCCACTGAGTCCTACCTTAGCCGCGGGGGCCATTGTAAGAATCGTGGTTTCGTAAATTCTTGTCCGAAACAGTGATTCTTTATACAGCGCTATTACTACTCTGGCCAGAGCCCGTGTTAATAGAGTTGATTGTACAAGTCCCAGTGCTTGAAAGTTTTTGAAAGACTTTGACATCCATGAAGTGTATATCTGCCATGCTATAGACTCGAGGCCATGAAGTGGGTTATAGCGACAAGATAAATGAGAAAACTGCATTTGTTTCATTGTAGGTCATTAGCTAAGGACTACACAGGGAAATAATTCTGCTGCACGAGAACGCCTCTGTTTAATACACCGACGATCCTAATGTTGTTGTGAGAGAGATTTACATTTATTTTTGGCCGGGGTCTTTGGTCCTGAGGCCGAGTGTGGGGAAATTTGCAAATGGAAGGCTTGTTTTTAATTATGGGCGTGATTCAAATTTGCGCCGAATTGGTGCTTTTTACCGATAAATATCACCGTACCTTTTAGATTCGGTATTTACCTAAGCACAGACAAAACTGACAACAGCATGTCAACGCAGCGCATTTCGTGATCCCGTTTATTTATTTATTTATTTTTTATTGCTTAGATGGATGGACGAGCTCACAGTCCACCTGATATTAAGTGGTTACTGAAACCTATAGACATCTACAACGTAAATGCGCCACCCACCTCGAGATATAAGTTCTAAGGTCTCAGTATAGTTACAACGGCTACCCCACCCTTCGAACCGAAACGCATTACTGCTTCACGGCGGAAATAGGCAGGGTGGTGGTACCTACCTGTGTGGACTCTCAAGAGGTCCTACCATCAGTAATTACGCAAATTATAATTTTGCGGGTTTCATTTTTATTACACGATGTTATTCCTTCACCGTGGAAGTCAATCGTTAACATTTTTTGAGGGATTTGAAACGAAACCAAAAGTGTTGAGACATAATTAGTTATTAGTACAATCCGAATGTTACGAAATTAGCTAGTTAAGTTTACAAATGATGCTATTAACAGTTTAGTAGCGATTGTGATTTATAGCGGACGTTGTGCAAACATCGTGTGTTGCTTATTAACTATTAATTACCGAGTGGCCTGTTTATTCACGCTGCTATAAAATTAATGTTCAAAATATCAAATGACATTCACACGTAATAATTGCACAACCGCTACACAAACTTGATTAGCTTAATAAGTCAGAACTAGAGGTCCCGCAGTAGTCGAAATTCGACTATAATTAATTGGAATTTTAAGTTTGTACACTATTATGATTGTATTTTATACTTTTATAATCACAAATTTCGCCAAGACTACACTATAAAAAATATTAACAAAGACAAACAATATTTAATCTCAATTTGACCACAGACGTCAAGAACAAAAGTTTGACAATAAATAGTATGCATGCGTGTGTGTGTCAAATACATGGTATGTAGTGTGTGTAATGTTTTCTTCATTGATTTAATGTATCTTTTATGCATTATTTAAAAAAAAAATTAGCATTGTGCACTTCTTCTCTATATTCTCTATAAGTGTGGAAAATTTCATACTCCTCCGTCCGCGCAATTTTCGTAAAAAGGGGTACAAAGTTTTTGCTTCACGTATTAATATATAGATATCAAGAACGTTTCTTTAGAGGAAGCATTATTTTCTTTTCTTTAATTGTAAAATATGTCACACGATCTAATAGTATTTTGTTCGTAATTGCTTATTGACATTATTTATACCTTGTTGGCACGCAAGGCTCCAGTTCCTACCTGAAGGTGATCCTATATGAAGAAAATTACATCCAAATTAAATAATAAAACTCTTAATTTTAGTACTTGACATTTCTATGTTAAGTTACAAATAATGTAAGTTATTAAAAATTCCAGAGCCATATTAAATAACTTACTTTTCATTAAATATGTACTTGTTTATGACGAGGAAAAATTCTGTAATTTCATACCATTCTCAAGACGATTTTTTTTCTAAATCTGTGATGATAAATAATCATTTCCTTTGTAATTAAAACGTCCGTACAACTGCTGTTTTAATTAACATATTCATTACGTTATCATATATAACGTTAAAACCATCTCTTAATTAAACCGCGTCGCATGAAATATTTCCGTTTTAGTCAATAGTATTTATTAGTGCGTTTATGGCTTAGTAGTAATGTAGTAATGATCACGCGGAAGACATCGCTTTCTAGAATTTGATTATTTTGCGGGTTTGGTATTTTTGACGATATAATTATGCGTTTCGGTTTGAAGGGTGGGGAAACCGTTGTTGATAATGAATACCTTAGAGCTCATATCTCAATGTGGGTGGCGGAATTTACGTTGTAGATGTCTATGGACTCCCACGTAACACGAGGTGAGCTGTGAGTTCGTCCACCCATCTATTCAATAAATAAAAACAAAAAAAACACGTGTGGCACTCAGGGACCGCCGCGGTAAAGCTATTGCATAGCATTTTTTATCAACTTATGCAATTATAATTAGACAATAATCATTGAATATTAAAACAATTATAAATTAAGACGACGCTATATTTATAAGTATTAAGAAAAGCAAAACATTAACTGTCCGCTTCACACTCATAAGCTAGACCGCGCGAGAGAGAGTTGGGCAGACTTTTCATGATGCGCATGCAGTGCGACGTCAGGACGCGCGCTTATGCACAAACACTACACAAGCGCAACGTGTGAATGTGTTGAACGCGAGCTACATGGTAGGTGGAGTGGGGGGTGTTAGGTCTTATTTTCGTTACGGAATTTCTTGATTCGGTCGCCGCGCTTAAAGTCCGCGATAAAAGCCATGCAATAGCTTAAAAAAAATGTTCGTCTTGAAGTTAGTGTCCATGTGCATAAATATCTGTTCAGAGAAGTCGACGACGCCTATAGGATAAAATACCTGGTTTACTCTTGTCGAGCGATGAGACTATGCCGATGTTCGAGTCCCGCAGGCAGATACGATTATTTCTAATAGAATACTTAATAAACTTACACATGGTTACGAATGGATTCGATGGTGAAGGAATAGCGTTGTGTAATAAAAAGTAATCGCGCAATAATTACAATTTGCGTTATTACTATTCAATTGAGACATAAACCTAAATTCTCAATGTCGATGGCAGCATTCACGTTGGGCTTTCTATGGGCTCCAATAACCACTTAACACTAAGTGGGCTCGTGCCCAAGTATTTGAAATTATTGCAAAGATAAGTATTATTTTGTTACATGTCATTTAGTTCTAAAATGAGCCCTCTCTCCAATTGGCAATTTTTCGTCGAATGCACGTCTGCTGCTTAAGGCAAAATATTCATTTTTATGTTTTTTCTAGAATAAATGTTACGGGTAGCGTGTTGCGTTAAATTAAAAGCATCCATCATAAGACAAGGGACTTGTGAATTGTAAATTTAATTCTCCGTGAAATAACAGGGAGAAACATAAAATTTCTCTTTTCAAAATACGCCTTTCAAAATGCCCCGTTCTCACCTTGAGCGGGTTTTATTGAGCGACTCGATTAAGCCGTGGCGAATCGAGCTGTTAAACTACCTATAGAAACGATTGCCGTATAGACGTAACACACAATCGCAATAACAGCAATTATACGCTCAAAACTAACGTCTATAAAGATGATAATTACAAAACAGATCATAACGCTGTCAGCTTATTTATAATCATTTCAGTTGTGACGCTTGGGTGAGCGTTTTATAAGTTGATTGGCATTTTGCCGCGCGAAAAGCAACACCTTTGCGGCCGTGACATGTCATTTGATTGATTGAATAATTAATTTTGTTGTTAAAATTCAAAGTCGAGATCATTAGTTCTCAGTCGTATAAGCTGTCAATTAATCGGACAGTTTTTGACGAGGGTAACAACAGGCTGTTTTGTTGAATTCTCGTCTATACTTCTATACTAATATTATAAAGAGGAAAGATTTGTTTGTTCGTTTGTATTGAATAGGCTCCGAAACTACTGAACCGATTTGAAAAATTGTTTCTCTGTTTTGAAGCTACACTATTCCCAAATAACATAGGCATATTTTTTGAAAACATTAGGGATCCTTACTAAAACTCCAATAATGTAACCCAAGGTGTAAAAAAAATTCCTAAAATATTCTTTACATCGCGTGCCCTGCGAAAGCTATTGATGATAGAATAAAATAATGTACTTCGACTTTGTAGAACATTACTAGTTACAAAAAGTGTCGCGACAGCATATGTCTGACTATTGTAGTTATGCCACAATGAATGTTCTTTTATTTAAAAAAATAAAACAGCGTCAAATATCGTTGAAATTTTTGTTAAAGACCCGAGCGGAGCCGGAGCGGGCCGCTAGTTATTAATAATCTTGAAACCATTCACATCTCATTTGGGTTGAAGCTGACAATTCTGTTTGGCGAATCGTTCGTGGCTCTGTATCGGTAACTGGAAAATAAAATACTGCTACTGTTTCATAATGACAGGGTTCTTTGTTCATAATTGCGATGATATCACCTTTTAGCTTCGAAACTAAAATATTAACAATTCACTGAGTCACGTTTCAAACTAACAAATAAACGCCACTAGAGGCCATTCTTTTTTTTTTGTAAAATACAATCCAAAGTTGATTATATGGCAAGTGCCCACTGAGATACATAATAAGCTTGCTGTGTTTGTTAAAAGTTGCAACATAACATGCCATAAGGTTACAAATGTCATTGTGGTTAAGCATAAAAGAGATCTGCCACGTACCATCCGGCTTCGGAATGAGCTCCCCTCCACGGTCTGAGCGCTCTGACATGTCCTTCTTCAAACGAGGCCTGTGGAGAGTATTAAACGATAGGCAACGACTTGGCTCTACCCCTGGCATTGCTGACGTCCATGAGCAACAGTAACCACTCACCATCAGATGGACCGTATAATCGTCTGCCTATAGGGCAATAATAATAATAAAAAAAACAATTATCACTTCTAATCTTAAACGAGATTTTTGTACATCCTTAATACGGCATAACCTCTGTTAACAAAGGCATGATGAATGACGGTGGGCTGCCATGCATCATTCAGCTGAGGGCTTACAGCTAATGATGAATAATTAGTAGCGTTTGTTTCGTCTACAAGTTGCTTTTGTACATGAATAGCGACCTTTATCTTTGCTTTATCTCATTTCATTGTCCATATAATGTCGTAGAGTTTCCTTGATGAAGCATTAGGGTTACACGATTTTTTATGATCAATATTAATTGTTAAATCTCATATTACACGACTGTATATTGATGGTATCATGTCTGGTATTGTTTTTATGTGTAATATTCACCGAATTCCCAATAACGTTAAATTGTTATTTTATTTCGAACCTAAATACAAAATTTCAATATTCACTCCCGTTTCCAATGGCCAAATATATGTTTGGACAAATTCGAAGTGAGCTGTCAACTTAAAAATTAATTCCTTTCAATTTGTGATCGTGTTCACTTTTACTTGCGCGTATTGTGCGTCATGTAAGTGCGTATGTCTACTGCACGTTGTCAAAGCGATTGACAGGCCCATTGCTTCCGGACATCTTGAAAATCAATAAGAGAAAAATCTTTAATTTACTTCTCATTCACAATCAATTGCTTCGTTTTAAACTCTTAAGCAAAGCAAACGGAGAGACGGTTTCACAATCAGACGCGAACAATAGCTGAGTTTGCCTCAGGAGTGCATAAAAGTGCCATTCATTATCATCCATCAACTATGAATGATTGGACGGTGAATGGTTTTGGGGGCTTCGGCGTAAGATATAAGAAAGCGCTTCTAGAAATTTCTTTCAAGCAATAAATTTTCATTTTAATCTTCTATCATTATCGTTCAATTTTTCAAGGAGTAATTATTAGAGATAGACTTAAAATAAATAACGGTAGCTACTAGAATGTCACCGAGAAATCTTATTTTAGTAGTTAGTAGTATAATAGTTAATATTACTCATGGACATCTCCAGCCGTGTGGCTATGCCCTCGCGTTGTTGCATCCATCCCGCCGGCCATCGTTATCGTCCAACCCGTCGCTTGCGGCAAAGGGCTCGACGAGTAAATTAGCCCACAGACACAGCCCACTGAGTTTTTCGCCGGATCGTCTCAGTGGGTCGCGTTTACAATTCGGTGGTTCATTCTGCGAAGCAGGGCTCTTGCTAGGGCTCGTGTTAGCAACGTTGTCAGATTTGAGCCCCGTGAGCTCACCTACTAGCTCGGCGAATTTAGAATAACCCCTCGAGTTTACTAGAATAGGCAGGGAAAACCCCAAAAAAGAAGTCGCATCGCCGCTCCGAATATATGTATTTAAAGCTACCTGGACATTTGACAATCGGAGACATTGTTGACTGAAGATACAATCATAAGTAGTGTTTAAAAGATTATTTTGGATAAGGCTTATTTATTAACGAGTAAATCAACAAAAGGTATTTGTGTAGGCTTAAAAGTTTTTCTCCAAAAACTTTTGAAGCAACTGATCTTGTAATTTCGACTTACGTATAATGGTTAAATATTAAATTTTATGTATTCGTTAAAACTTCGTTTCCCAGAAGCTCGTGCCTTGGACCGGAATTTACATAATTTTTCCCCTCACCGCAATCTAGGCTCAGCTTGTTTATCTACACAATACCTCGAGCAATTTGTCTTAGCTCCTCTTAAATATTCTCATTGTCTTTGAATAATTTCGTTAATAAATTCCGCCAGTCAAAACCTTGAGGAATATCTTGAGCAATTTAGCTTTTGTTTATCAAATATTCTTGACGATGATTTATGTTTAGTTCTGAGTAATCGTCGGTTTTTACGACTACATCTAGATGTTTTTGGAAGATCTTAATTAATGATACCTCATGATTTATGGCTTCCCTCGAACACGTTATAAAAATATAAAGAGAGGTAATTGATTCTCTTTATTTTTCCTGTGACCGCCTATTTTTTCACTACTTTATTTAGTTTTTTTTGTTCTAATATTATACTATTGGGATTGATTACATAGCAAAGAAATGGATTTTGTACTTTTTCTTTGAATTCCACTTTCACCTGTAGTTGGTCAATATACTGATAGTATTGCAAACTTTTGAAGCTGACTATTATATGCAAACTTTACAGCTATAGATATGAAAATTATTGATTTTACTGCACACTTACAAACCAAGACACGACTTTCAGTTGCTTTGAACCAATTAGCGTTGGGCAATGACACAGCAAGACCACAAACAACCTATAATTTATAACGTGACTCAAGAAAATACTCGTAATGAAAGTCCCGATTATGATTAAAACTAAATAGAGCCCTGTAATGAATAAGTGGATGATATTCGAGATCGGACCACGGTTGCCGGCGCCGCAGCAAATGTTGTTAATCCAAACAATCAAATTAACATTATCAGAGAAAAATAAACTTTATGCTTGGGTAACAAAGAAGGGTTTAAATGTAAGATTATATTTGTAAGCTCGTAAGCGGAGCCGACAGCCGTCAATCAGAAGCTAAAAACCGGTAGCTGCAGAGTCAGACATTAAAGATTACAAAAGTCGTGGAGTGGTATTGAAGTGGAATTCAGTTGTTAAAATCACTCAACCCCGTGACAGCGGCGCTCGAAGTAAATTAAATTTATATGTTTGATTAATTTAAAAATATCCATATTAATTTAAAGTAAATGGGTATGTACTGAGATTAATATTTTTATATCGTACTATTTCTACTTCTTTTTTTTTAATTCAGTAAAGTAAATTTATTAAGTTTTTTATGAATATTGTAATCTAGTATTTATCAATCATAGTTATTTACCCGAAAAATAAATTTAATATGCGTAGTTAGCAAACACTTGAACCGTATATTTCCAGATTCAAGGTTTCGGTAATCGTCCAACATCAAGTGAACTCAATGTTCAGCATGAATTTTACTGTTTTTAGTTCATTCAGAAGGTGATTCAAATAATTACTTTAAAAAAATCTAAGTTCTTAAGTGAACAAAGATTTTAATTTAGTAGATACTCTAATCATTTCAGTAGTCCATTTTTATCCTTAAGGCGGCGAAACACGACATAGAAGATAATACGTGGTTAGCAGAACAAAAAGAATTCAAATAAATTGCCGTGAGAGGCAAACAAAAAACCAACACACCTTATAGAATAGCTGAGGCTCAAACTTGTCTGAATATAATGAGAATACAAAATAAAAATTCAAAGAAGGAATCCATCTTAATAGAATTTGAATGGTTTTGATCGGTGAATGTACATTCAAGATATAGTTAAATTCAATTCGCAATTTCTTTTATATGGTTTTATGGAAATGCATGTTAAAATATTTTTGCCATAGACACAGCCCACTGAGTTTCTCGGCGGATCTTCTCAGTGGGTCGCGTTTCCGATCCGGTGGTAGATTTTTCAAAGCACTGCTCTTGTTAGGGCCAGTGTTAGCAACACTCCTGGTTCGAGCCCCGTGAGCTCACCTACACGTCAAGGAGAAGCAGAAATAGCCTCTCAAGGTTATCAGCATAGGTAGAAAAAATAATTGTGTTTTATTTGTGGTTTAGTAAAACAAACAGTTCGTACTGATTGAGGAATGAGAGTTTATGGAACCACAACTTGTAATTCTGTTTTTAATTAACAAACATGTAATTATTGTCCGCGTTATTTACTACAACCAACCACCGGTTTTGTAAATACAGAAAGGCGTGATTAAATTTAATTAAAATTGATAATAACACTTCATATTGTGCAAAACTGCGGGATCTGACATTGAATCAGCCATAATTGTGCACGTATATATTAACAATTTCATTTTTAAACTAATAGCTTATTTCAGACTTGTCTGTATCTTTTTTTATTTTGTTTATTTGTTTAAAAGTTAAGAAACAAAATTGCGGTTTGTAATCGTTTTTTTATTGATTTGGACAAGTGAAAGAGCTTACAGTCCACACGATTCTAAGTGGTTACTGAAGTCTTAGACATCCCAAAGTGAACTTTGCCAGGCATCCTGAGACATAAATTGAAAAGTGTACAATAAATATTTTATAACAAGATATAGTCCGTCGTCTTACTGCACTCATTTAGAGGACCTTCTATGTAATCATGTAATTATATTATTTAAATATACTATGTACTCATAAACAGTTATAAAAACAACGATAATATTTTTGAAATAACATAAAAACTAACAGTTGTACGAATTCAATTTCTTTGATTTTAAAATTAAATTTTTGAGAGCAACTCTTAACATAAATAAGTGTGCAAAAAAGTAATTTAAAAAAAACGTAAAAATACATTATTTCTTTCATTAAAACCAAATAAGTATTATTAATATTGAATTTTTTTGCGGACCGTTCGCAATCGCATTTGAGACGAGATTAAATTCAAAACAACTTTTTAAATGTTTATTATCTTCACCTATTAAAATGTTTGAAAATATTATTGCAAATGTAAAATGAATCTGTCGTTTTTTTATATAGATATCCCCGTGTCTGTTTTTAAAATCATCATTATTAATCACTTGAATTTTGATTCAATGTTGTTACTAATTGATTTGCTTTGTAATCCATTGAAGCGTCGTGAGTTGATAGTTATAAAAAACATTTATGATTTGTGAAACACGAATGCTATGTGCAATCTAAATAATTTTATGAATCCATTATGGAACATAGATTGTACTTAATTTGATTGTTGTCTGTTTTGATATACAAATCGAATCTATAATATATGAATTTAGACTAAATTTTGTAGGAAAATGAATTTATTGCCGACTCTATTCATTGGTGAAACTGCATTCCGAATAGGTAGTAAAGTCACAATGATCGTAATATCCATAAAGGTAGGTTTAAATAATAACATATTTATATTTAAACAATAACGTTTTGATTATAATATTTGAATATTTTTTTCCTATAATTATAATACATGTTTTTTTTTTCCTACCTATTCTATTAACCTCGAGGGGTTATTCTGGATTCGCTGAATTACTTAAGTGAGCTCACGGGACTCAAACCTGATGACGTTGCTAACACGAACCCTAGCAAGCGCCGTACTTCGCAGAATCTACCACCGGATCGGAAACCGACCCACTGAGAAGATCCGGCGAGAAACTCAGTGGGCTGTGTTTGTGGGTTAAGTTATAATATTTGAAAAGAAAAGGAAGTGTAGAGTGATATAAAAAATAAACGCGAAATAAAATGCAAAAACAATTTTAATTATAATACAATTATTCTTCTCTTTAGTTTCGTTTATTGATGTCATTTAGTTTTATCAATACTCGATTTTTGTTTTCAAATATCAATAACATAACATAAGAGAATCAGTAATTCGTAAATTTAATATAGATTTTCAGGTATCAGTTATTTTGATCAATTATTATTGGACTAACACTAGTTCTAAAAATATGTACTTGAAATTGTAATTCAACAAAATTGATATCTAAATTTAAATCTGTGACTAAACCATATCGGTTTTGGTTTTTTATTCCTAAATTAGTAAAACACGGTCACGCTTTGCTGTGACTTAAATTGAATTGTCCAAACCTGATTGCGAGGATACTTACCAGTACCAATTGTAAGCCGCGTAAATACACAAAAAAATCCTCGAAATCGGGTGCATCAGTTTAAGAATTCAGTGACCAACATACAAAGAGAAAAAATATTTATAAATAAATAATAAATAAATAAATATTTACTAACAATCACGCCACGTTAACTGGTCCCGTGATAAGTTCGTAAAGAACTTGTGTTACAGGTACCAGATAGCGGAAATAAATGTAAGATTTTTATTATACACATACATATATATAATATACATCCATAACTCTGGAAAATACAATTATATTTATCATACAAATATCTTCCCTTGGCGGGATTCGAACCTGCGACCCCCTTGTGTAGTGACCATGTCACTTACCACTACCCCAGACGGCCGTTAAATATATTAAAATCGAGAAAAGTTTTTTTTGTGATCTAAAATAGATTTAAAGTTTTTCGTTTTCTTCAATAAGGCTCTTATTTACTTTTGGTATAATCATTCTTTTGCCGCATACGTAGCCAGTTCGTTTCTGTCATATGTCTAGAATAAACCACACCTTCTAAATTACGTTGCTTTAGTTCTAACATATTTCGAAATAAGTATATTTTTGGAGTTTACTCCTTTAGAATCGATTTACATATATAGGCCCGGGGTATGAAAATTATGGGGACCAAAATCGTACTAGCATGTCACACGAAATGCGTTATGCGCCTGATTGGCTCCTGATTGCGTGATGCGTGCGCGCGCCAATCAAAATCGTACTAGCATGTCACACGAAATGCGTTATGCGCCTGATTGGCTCCTGATTGCGTGATGCGTGCGCGCGCCAATCAAAATCGTACTAGCATGTCACACGAAATGCGTTATGCGCCTGATTGGCTCCTGATTGCGTGATGCGTGCGCGCGCCAATCAGGAGCCAACGCGCGGCCGCGTTATCGCAGGTGACGCCGGGCTGCTGCGCCGGCAGTCCGCCACAAAGCCTCGTACTGATCGCGCGTTTCTCTCATTATTGTATTTTCATATATTTGTTAGTCGTTTGTTTTGTGTCTCGTTAATTTGTTAATAATCTGTAGTGTATCGTGTTGTCGTAATATAGAACTATTTCTCGTATTGTTTCGTTTAATTTTTTATATCCAGTAAACTCCAGTCGTGCGTCGGAGCGGACACACACACTTTTTTTTTTTTAATTATTCATTCGTCTTATTAATTAGCAGACTACGGTCAATCAACACAAATCTTTCGCAACGTTTTGGAACATTACAAATTCAAATGAACTTTTCAGCGTTCGTATTGCTTTATTGGAATTAAGTCGACCGTTCGTTCACATTTAATTTATCAAACTCGTAAATAAAATGCGATGTTTTAATTAAATCGTGTTTTGTTAAGCCAAAACCGCTTCTTGGAATCGAAGAAAATTTAAAACAAAAAAACATTCCGGTACCGGGAATCGAACCCGAGCCTCCTGGGTGAGAGCCAGGTATCCTAGCCACTAGACCATACCGGACTCCTAACTACTATCGAAAAAAAGCTTCTAAAATTTTCCAAGAATAACTTTATTAGAACAAAAATAAAAACTCGGTTCATTAAAAGGAAATGTCATTGAAGCTATTTATTAAATTCTTTGGAAACGAAATACGACTTTCATATGCGTCGTTTTGTTAAATATTCGACTTATTATATGGTAAACAGTGCCATTAGCATGTCTGGCTTCACCGACAGACTTGTCGCTCGGCGACGGCTGTCCATCAACGTCACTCATTCCGGACGTGGAATCGCCGACTTAGGCATACATCTCCCGACAGTTGACGATCGACTCCCGATGTTTATCCCGACGGATCTTTGTCTGACCTTAAACGGCATCAGGAGCCATTGTTTGACGGGACGTTTTTTCTTAGTCCAACGAAGCGGCGAGTTGTAAGGTATTAATTATCATAAATGCGGAGACCGCGATGTAAATTCCCTGATAATGCGGCTTAGACGCGGCTGTTGGTTTCGTGTGAACGCGACTTGGAGCGCTGATGGGGTTGTTCCGAGGTTGCGGAGCCAACACAATCAACCCGAACCATCGATTGATTAGAGACCGTCCCATTGTATTCAGTGGAACTTTTCGAATTTAATTAATGTTTAATAAAACTACTTTTTTGACGTGACAACGTCTTATAATTCGATGGAGCCGGCTGCACGCACGAAAAATGCACTCATGCGGCGTTACCTCGATCTGAGGCGTTCCATTTAAGGCTTGAAGTGCAAGCGAGAGCGCGCAACGAGCGACAAAGAGGCACAATCGGCCTCCGCGTTCGGTAGCGTTCGACATCTGTCTCTCTCCTACTTGAGTAAGCGATGCATCCGCGTGGACAGCTGCTATACAATAATACATTTACATGTTTTCGTCCAATATTTATAGGTCCAATATTTATTTATTAATAATTTCCCTTTACCTCCTCCTCTGTATCCATACATAATATCTATCAAAAAAAAAAAAAAATTTCTTTTGAAAAATGAAACCATTCCATCAGTATTTTCTTATGACGTTGTCACGTTCAACTATCGTCAGTAAACCGACTTTACAGACAACCGATTTTTTGTGTAGCATGATAACTTATGTCATCTTGGACAGAATTTCTTACGATGATAGTGTTTTCACCCGTTAATCGGACCATATTTTATGCGAATCTGAACTCTTGTCGTCTGACAAACTGGAGATTGTATGTAACTAGCTTCATTAATATAGTCAGTTATCCGTGAGAACGAAAACTATTTAGTATTCGAGACGTCACAAACAATACAATGACAATAAAAAACGTAAAACTACTATTAAACTGTAAAAAAAGAGTTTTCATTCAATTCAATTGACTGACTCGGTGGCGCATTGGTTAGCGGGCCTGACTGTTGCGCGCGGGTCGTGGGTTCGATTCCCACATTGAGCAGATATTTGAGTTTTTTTTTATTGCTGAGGTGTGTGAACGAGCTCACAGTCCATCTGGTGTTAAGTGGTACTGGAGCCCATAGACATCTACAAAGTAAATGCGCCACGCACCTTGAGATATAAGTTCTAAGGTCTCAAGTATAGTTACAACGGCTACCCCACTCTTCAAACCGAAACGCATTACTGCTTCACGGCAAAAGTAGGCAGGGTGGTGGTACCTACCCGCGCGAACTCACAAGAGGTCCTACCACCAGTTTTTATTTAAACGTATATGAATTTGTATGTCAGTTTTTAGTACCCATAACACAGGGAATTCTAATTTGGAGCCGGATGACCGCGCGTGATTAGTTCCCAGTTTTTTTTTTAATTTTGTCATTACTAATTCTTTAAAAAAAAACCTTACTTGTAGCTGGTAGCATGCTGCAAGCCGTTTTTGATGCTAACGGACTGCTTATAAAGGCCAAGGTGATTTTAACTACGCCATGTCCTAACTATGCTGCATCAGGGTGTTTTCAAGTCCTTTTGCGCCGCATAGCATTTACAATAAACCAATAAAAGCTAGTTGATGGTCGCAGTACACTGGAATAATAGTCAAAAAGTCACCGTCGACCTAATATGATGACCCATAGACATAGTTTCTCGCCGGATCTTCTCAGTGGGTCGCGATTCCAAGTAGATTCTGCGAATCACTACTCTTGCTAGGGTTAGTGTTAGCAAGGTCACTCAGGTTGAGCCCGTACGCTAACTTACCCGTCTGTGGGAATCTAGAATCGCCTCTAAGGCCACCAGTGAATAGGTAGAGGAAAACAAATCGTAGTACTTCTTTATAGACGGCGAATATCACCATTAAATCTAGGATACGAAATCAAAGTCTCAATGGACTCGCAGCTGAAGTAATCGTGGCCTAAATGATAAGACGCTCGGTTCGTTCGTAATAAAGGACGCGAATATACCGATGTTCAAATCCCGCTGGCAGGTACACATTTTTCCAAAAAATATACATACTTGATGTTCACGAATGTCTTCACGACAGTGGCATAACGTCGAGCAATAAAAACGAAAAAAGTAAAGCTTGTCTCTTTCACTGGTGGTAAGACCTCTTATGAGTTCGCGCGGGTAGGTACCACCACCCCGCCTAATTCTGCCGTGAAGCTGTAATGCGTTTCGGTTTGAAGGGTGGGGCAGCCGTTGTAACTATACTAAGACCTTAGAACTTATATCTCAAGGTGGGTGGCGCATTTACGTCGTAGATGTCTATGGGCTCCAGTAACCACTTAACATTAGATGTGCTGTGAGCTCGTCCACCCATCTAAGCAATAAAAATATATATAAATTTGCTTAACTACTGGTGATTTATTGACATTTTCGAGCATCCTTTTATTGTTCTGTAATGCAACTTTTTAATTTGTATTCCATCGCTATTTGCGACTCGAATGCGTTCGTCGATGTGGTGACACTATAGCCGGAGAGCAACCACATTTGTATGCAACCAATGAAACGGGCAAGGTGCGTGTGCAAGCGAATTTATTACGCTTTGGTTCTTCGAATGTTTGGGTGGTCATTCGATTGATGTCATTGTCGAGATTTGGTCGATTTAATGTCTATTCAGAGTGGTAATGTGAATTGTGAGACCTGAATTAAGCAGATTAGTTTTGTATTATGCCGATTTATATGTTTTACATTTTAGACTTTATTTGATAATAGAATAAAGTGCAGAATAGAGTGTTTTTGTCAGAACAGAAGCAATAAAGTATTAATTTAAACAAAACACAAACGTATTTATTTACACAAAGGTTGCATTATGCTAATTCGTTGGCAAAAATACTGATTAGAAAAGTTCTTCGCCAAAAATAAAACCGGATTATTAAATAAAAAAAAATTTTAAACAGGAAACGAAGGTAATGAAAAATAGTTACATTTTTTTAATCCGTATTATATTGCGGTTATCTTCGAGGATCTATGAAGTGACAGCCTACTTCTGAATTAAGTTTAGCGAGAATCGCGCATTGTGTCCGAAGTACCCGTGCCGTATTCAATTACAGTATTATAAGCCAACTGGGCTCGCTCCGGCTAATCTCGCAGCCGGCACAATGCCACGATTTATACCAAATCCCTTTGTCACAGACAACAAAGATCTTGTCAATTATAATCTCTACGAAATCTTTCGACGCCGTCAAACGGTAGCGCACAGTAAACCAACTGCCGTAGAGTCCCGAGCGAAAAGTTTTTAATAAATTATTTGCGAAACTTGTTTGGGTACCCTTCTCAAAGGGCGGCGGGGAACCGAAACCGATTGCTCGTGACGTGACGCCTTTTGTGACCGTCGAGTATTATGTTGTCAAAATACACGAGGATTTTGTTATTATTTTTGTGTTTGCGAGCGTACTTAGCACCCTTTTGTGCTGGGCCAGACCTTCTCAGAACAGGGGATGTGTGCGCCGTAAACTCGCTCGTAGCTTCCAGTGAAAAGGGACATGTGAATAGAATAATAATCACGCGCATCGGTTTACCGAAAGCAAAATATAAAAAACGCCTAATACCTTCAAGTGTCGTGTCACAAAAATTACCCCTGGGAAAGAATCGCGTAAGAAACGATTCGGAAAATTACGTTTCCTGACGCGTCCCTTTTTAAAACTTGATAACTTTTTTTGCGTACGCGGAGTTGTCAAAACGAGTTACGTTTTCTGTGCCAGCCGTAACTGCCAAATTACAACATCAAAACACATAAACACGCGTGGCTGAATCCGCTTTTTGTCACGTCACCCGTATGGGCGTCTCTTGATATTTATTCAAATTATTATTCCTCGTCGCCCTCTTGTTATGTACCAAATGAATTTTTCATGCACACGTCGCCTCGAGCCTCGGTAATTTCACTTTGAGTTTGCTCGACACCAACCGAAATGAATTTATTTATGTGGATATTTTTTCTGACACGTCTACCTACGGCTTGATGCCATCAAACTGTGATGTGTACATAGCCCTCGGAGTATTGCCTGTCTAATCTGTCTATATGTGGACATTAATGTACTTGCCTAATACGAAATACCAGCAGGATATTTTTTTGGTTTCAACGAATCAGTCGCGCATAGCTTGCACTAGTAATTGTGATGTTCGGTAAATATTATAAAAATATTTAATTTATCCAACCGAAAAAAAAATCTAAGAGATTTTTTAAAGGCATAGCGTGCTTGCATAATACATGCTAGGTACATTAATATTACTTGGCGATTCATAACAGCTGTCAAATCGAATCATAACTCTGTTCTACTTCTGTCACGCATCAAAACCGTGAACGAACAAAAAAAGCTACGATACAATCAGCTGACTGACATTAACTAACATTACCCTCCAAAGTGACAGAACTTATCACGCGTCATATTACCGCAGTCGTATATCTACTTAATGTCGCTGCAGCTCCAACCTTTAATTCCGCTTACACCTTTGTTTGCGGGGCCTTGGTGCTAATGATGTGTCATTAATCATTCTGTCAAAACAACTTTCTTAAGACCCCTCGTCGTCACGTTTTCTCTTGAACTCCACGATGTTTAAATATTTGCTGCGTTATCTCGTATTTGTTTTATGTCTATTACTCTGTTATCAGATGAGACTAAAAAAAGTCACCGTGGTTGCCCCAAAAAACGAAAATCTTCTTAAATTTTCGACTTAATATATATATTTTTGGTGCAATAGTAAAAATAAAAAATTAAAATAGTACGTTGCTCAGTCATTACACTGACTAAATTTAAAATTAAACCACTTTTTGTTTGAATCGAATTACCTTAAAAGTTACATAACAAAATAAATCGGCTACAACCCTAGACCATAAATTCGAGTAATAAATTTGGCCATGTTGACACAAAACAAATAATTCCCGATATTATTACACGACAAACATTGGTGTCACAGTACAAACTTGTTTGTCTCATTAAACACGGCTGTTTAGTTACGTGAGGTGCGATAAAATTATTTGTTCAAGACGAAAGCGTTAATGAGTTTGCTGTGATAGCATGAAAGTGTGCACGAAATGATAACGTTCTAATGTGGAACAAAAATGAGGAACCGAATTTCGAAAGGCTACCTTCCGTAATAATAATCTAAAATGAATTATATAAACAGACAACGCGACCTCTGCTTGTTCATTGTCATGCGGAAAGACATTTTTGCTCGATTTTCACTACGTTTCCTTCATCTGTTTAAAATTAATATTTACATAGGTGTAATAATTAACTAATCAATCACAAAATGAATTTTAGATAGCAAAATCCATTAGACAACTTCAGTTGTACTGCCAACGTTTTCTTATTCTGGCTTAGCCTGTTAATAAATAGCTCATCCGTAGTAAAAGTAAAATTCAATTCACAATACCACAAACCCTGAAGTTTAATGTATCAAAATTTTAATATCCATTCAAAGAGATTAGAGTCAGTCGTAACTCCCGTCATTCTAGTACTTACATTGATGCTCAGACCTCCCATAAACCACCCTAATGTAAATATCGCCCTTTTATCTGTCTTTAACAATTTCGTAAACTCTCACTAAATCGTCACTGGAATATAAATTATAGTACCGCCAATACCCATTTTACCATTACCAAAATTTTGTATAAACCAAAACGGCTCTTAACCGTTCTTGGATAAGGAATATTTTTGGAATTTCAAATGGCAGAATTTTGATGGTTCAACTGCCAGAACATATCGCTTCGAATTGCCCCCTGCCAATAAAAGGGGAAGCCATACAGGGTAGAATTTTGTTTATCTTTATCTTTATGGTACGCCACCATTTTATTTATACTGTATTCATGCGTGTACAACCGGTAATATAATACGTTTACGAATAATAAACTATAGAATTAAGGACCAGTTCCTTTTGTTGAGGAATCGATAGAAACGCTTTACGCCTGAGAAAATGTTTAGTGGTGAATTTTAATGATGACATGACTTATATTGCGATGAAACTAACAAAAGATAATTTATAGAAGAAGTAATGTATTCGATTTAATTCATTATACACGTTCACACTTTACTAATATTATGGTAATTTTATAAATTGAATTGTGTACATATATAATATTCATTTTATTTATTATATGAATACCTATTTCGTTTCAATAATCTAAATATTGTTTATAGCTAGTATTGATAAAACATGATGTTGTTTAAAATATATCTTAATTATTTTCTAAAGCAAATTTGAAGACTTGGTCATATACCACCTGGTTATACGCTCCATAGATCTTGCAGCATCCAGCTTATTCCAATTGTAATAATTTAATAATGACTTCAGCGATCACGCTTCCATATGTCCTATTTATCCAATCTTCAAAGTGCATGATTGCTTTGCCGTAGAAATAGACCAGATAGCCACACACATATAGTTGAGGGCTCACTTTTTACTTACCTATATACCAATAGTCTGGAAGGGTTATTCTGGCTTCATGATTTCTGGTGGACGAGCTCTCGGTGCTCACCTTGTAAGAATGTGCTAACATCTGTCCTAGCAAGACCAGTGCTGCGTTGAATGACCGAATCGGATCGCCATCTACTGAGAAGATATAGAAAGAAACCCAATACACTCTACCGCTATGACAAGTTTAATTATAATTAGCCAACTTTAAAAAAGGAGGACGCTCTCAATCTGCCATTTTACCTTTTTTTTTATATAGCTTAGATGGGTGGACGGGCTCACAGCCTACCTGGTGTTAAGTGGTTACTGGAGCCCATAGACATCTACAACGTAAATGCGCCACCCACCTTGAGATATAAGTTCTAAGGTCTCAAGTATAGTTACAACGGCTGCTCCACTCTTCATACACAAACGCATTACTGCTTCACGGCAGAAATAGACAGGGTGGTGGTATCCACCCGTGCGGACTCACAAGAGGTCCTACCACCAGAAGTTTTTTCTAGCTGAACCGATTATCATGATTCTTTTCATTTGAACACTGGTGCTTCTCATGTGTCCATTGTCCATGTCTCATTTAAATTCAATCAAGATCTGACAAGTAGACTTTGAGCTATCCTTCACAATGCGTTTGTATGTATATTGAATTTACTTCGACTACATACATGATGATATTCTCATTTTATTTTGTTGAAGTATTTTTCGGTATTCTTTTTTGTTAAAACTTTGTATTGTCATTCTCACATGATCTTGACTTTCAACAATAAACTAATTAAGAGCTCTTTATTATTTTAAACTCATAATTACATTTTATTGATGCAAATACAAGTTCGTAATGTCTTTATGTTATGATAACAGTGAGAGATTAAAACAGATTTAAAAGTACAATTATAATTAATCTCAGATTTAAGAGAGACTTCATGAATATTTTAAAAGAGGTGTTTTTAAGAACTTTTTATTGTTTGATAATGATAATGTAATTCTTTTACTTAGATAGGAGGTAAAATTAATCTTTATAAGACTTGAAGTATCTGTCGTAATTATGATGATAGCGTTGTTTGATATGCTCCATAAGTACTGATTTAAAGTATCACCGTGAGGAATTTGTTTTATTTCACGGATTCAGAAAATAAGATGAAGTTTGCTTTTCGTGTAGCAGCAGAGCTCGTGTGTGATAAATATAGATTTCATTGACTTTGACTGCGAAGAATATGCTATATCCAACAATAATTAGGCAATCCATGAAGAGTGTGTTGTTAACAAATACATGATATCATGTTCGGGAATTTCCTTTCACGGTTCCAGGGTTCGATGGCAAGTCTTTCCTTAAACAAGCCCTCAGAATACTGAGGACTGTACTGTGTGGAGCCCACTCAGAGATACCAGGTCGCTTGAACCGGACTGTGATCGGGCTTTACTGATATGACAGCTCAGAATAATATGGGCGTTATGTAAATATGCTTATAGTTGGCTATAAAGAGAAGAAATGGGTAAGAAGAGTTACAAATCGTTAAAATTTATAATAAAAGTTTTAATTTATAATTCTTTCTCGTAAAGCAAATTCCTACAGTATAATATATACTTATATAGGGTGTTGGTCATAATAATTTATTTTTTTAATGATAAGTTGGATGGACGAGCTCACGGCCCACCTGATGTTAAGTAGTTACCGGAGTTCATAGACATCTACAACGTAAATGCCGCCCCCCCACCTTTTTTTTTTTTATTGCCCTTGTAGGTAGACGAGCATACGGCCCACCTGATGGTGAGTGGTTACCGTCGCCCATGGACTTCAGCAATGCCAGGGGCAGAGCCAAGCCGCTGCCTACCGTTTAATACTCTCCACAAGCCTCGTTTGAAGAAGGACATGTCATAGCGCTCGGGAAACACCGTGGAGGGGAGCTCATTCCATAGCCGGATGGTACGTGGCAAAAAAGACCTCTGGAAACGCACTGTGGATGACCGCAGTGGCTCCAGGTAGTATGGATGAACTCTACTCCGGTGGCGGGCGGTGCGATGGTAAAAACGAGATGCCGGTATCATCTCGAACAATTCCTCAGAGCACTCCCCATGGAACATACGGTACAAAATGCAGAGGGAACCGAAGTCCCTCCGCAGACCCAGAGGCTCCAAACAATCCACCTGGAGATATGAGTTCTAAGGTCTCAGTGGTAACAGTACAGACTGCCAATAAAACAAAAACCACTTATTTTCTCGCCGGATTTTCTCAATCAGTCGCGATTCCGCTCCGTTGGTAGATTCTAGCATTCTTTCTAGGGCTAGTGTTAACAAACTCTCTCAGGTTAAGCCCGTGAACTCATCTACCGTTCCGTGATTAGTTAAAATAACCCCATAAGCTACCTAGCGAATATTAACTAGTGAGCACTGCTAAGTCGAAATTTGAAATATAAATAGGTACCTAGAATATTCTGAACTCAATTATGTATTTTTTTTATTACATAGGTTTGTAGACGAGCTCACGGCCCACCTGGTATTAAATAGTTACCGGAGTCCATAGACATTTACAACGTAAATGCCTCCACCTACTTTGACATATGAGTTCCAAGGTTTCAGTATAGTTACAGCGGCTGCCCCACCCTTCCAACCGAAACGCATTACTGCATCACGGCAGAAATAGGCAGGGTGGTGGTACCTACCCGTGCAGAATCACAAGATGTCCTACCACCAGTAAATGTATAGTGTATGTAGATTTATATAGAGACTAGCGACCCGCCTTCGCTTCGCTTCGGAAACTGTAATTTATATTAATTTTTCCACAATTTAATGGATGTTATTATACATATAAACCTTCCTCTTCAATCACTCTATCTATTTAAAAAACCGCATCAAAATCCGTTGCGTAGTTTTAAAGATTTAAGCATACATACGGATATAGGGACAGAGAAAGCGACTTTGTTTTATAATGTCCACGGTAGCGCGACCTCCGTCAATGTTCCTTCGGAGTTGTCCGATTGCGCTGAACTTATTTTAAGTGAACTAGATGTTTTTTCTAATTGTCTCACTACTTACAGGAAAAATCTGTCGCGAATCATCTCCCAATTAAATTAATCTTAAGCAAGCAATGAATGAAATGTAATCAAATCTTAGCTGTATATTTTATTTTATTTTTGATGTTAATGCACTGTGGATTGCACCTATAATTGAGGTGACATCTGCCATGAACTTTTGTCAATTTGTCAATGTTTTGTATTGATGATCACTTTGTTGGTGCAACTTAAGAAATAAATACTATGTAGTGATAAACAGCGTTATTAACTTAACCTTGCTGTCTTTTTTGGACATTAAGGCTTTTTTTAACACTCCGCTTGTGTTCAGTCACGATGCCCTAACACATGTTCGTTCAGTTCCACAAATATTTAATGTACAGAATCACGAAACTCCATCGCGCTCCAACAAAGATCCGATATGCGCGCTCCACGACCGCCCTTCAATCGTGAATGTAGCGCGCAGGATGCACATTGGACTTTTTGAGTAGCATTAAAATATTGTTACCGCACTTCTGGGAATGCGAGTTAAAACGTTATTATTTATTGTACGAGTAATGTTTACGTTTCGGAGACCCGTTTGGTATTCGCCACCGGTGTTTCTTTAATAACAGTAATACATATATTTATTCTGTGTGTGCATTCTCGATTTTTGTTTTTGACGTGTGGGGTCCCGGCGGATGTGACTTTCGAATTCATTGTGATGTTAAACGTTCTATTACCTAAGCGTATTCGGTAATCGGTTTATTTACGATCGATAATTACTAACTCAGTTTTTGTATTCCCCAGGGAATGAACTGGTATTGGACTCTATATATTCATGGCGTTTTTGGGAGTAAGCCACGTAAACCTGACTCAATTGAATTGTGCATAAACATTTGGTTACGTAAAGTGAATTCAAAGAATAGATTATCTTATTAATGTTACTCTGTCGGGATGTTTATTGGAAGGTACACGATCCTTTAAGTTGCGAAAAGGAAAATGCAGAAAAAGAGCACATCCGTCAGACGTCGCATATGTTGGAAAAGCACTGAGTTTCTCGGCTAATAAATGCCTAACAGTTGGTAGTAGCTTGGTTCTGCTCCTGGTATTGCCGCGGTCCAGGGGCGACGGTAACCACTCACTATCAGGTGGGCTGTACGCTCGTCTGCCTGTAAGGCAATAAAAAAACTTCGCGTTAGCGTAGATTCAGAAAGCTCTTGTCAGCACAGATATCAGAAGAAGTCCTCAAACTCACCAGCCGCGGTGAAGTCAGAATTGCCCTAAGAGGCTACTGGCAGATAGGCAGTCAAAACAATCTTTCGGACTTTGATATTTAGCCCTTGGACTAATAAGAGTAGCCCGCATTGTTCAAAATAGGACCAGTTCCTATCCTACGGCATCTTACTGGCGGTAAGACCTATTGTGAGTCCGCGCGGGTAGGTACCACCCTGCCTATTTCTGCTATGAAGCAGTAATGCGTTTCGGTTTGAAGAGTGGGGCAGCCGTGGTAACTATACTTGATACCTTAAAACTTATATCTCAAGGTGGGTGGTGCTTTACGCCGTAATTGCCTTGGGGTCCAGTAACCACTTAAAACCAGGTGGGCTGTGAGATCGTCCACCCATCTAAGCAATAAAAAAAAAACTTTCTTCGTTATTCTTTTTTCAATTTTCTTCCAGTATTTCCCTACCATTAACCATAAGCTCATTTAGTTCTTATAGTTAGTATGTAGTCATAATAAGATAGAAGTCAAGTCCACCCTGAAGCGATCATGCATTTAGGCGTTACAGGCAAGACCGGCGATATAGTTTAAAATCTCATATTCACGCCCCTTTTAGTTTTAACAGGTAACGTACACCACAATTTTAAGCACATCGTAACAACTGTAAATCATTGTTGAATGAATTGTGCGCTACGGCATTATACCTTTATTCTACTTATTGAAATACTTCTGTACAACCTATGAATGCTACCATAAATTAAGACCTTAAACATAAACATCGCCTTCACGAAAAGGGACCTTGAGAACGTCAAGTGAACAATCCGCAAAGGCTTCGAAGATTACCCTCAAATTGTTCTATTGTTTTTGCTGTTAGCGCCGTCTTCGGGGACTGAATGCTGTGACAATAGTTACTGCCCGAAATGTTACAACGCGAAATCATTATAACAGTCGTTTAGTATTGTCTTGTCACCTTTTGAGGTTCACCGACTTTCGATCGGGCCACGAAACGAGCTCTGTGTGCTTAGTGTGAGTTTCTTTAATGTTCTCGATAGCGTAGAAGTCACCCAAATTTGTGTGCAGTTGGAACAGCGCCCCTAGCGGCAAACATAGGCAAGCGTTCCAAATCCATACAAATTTGATTCAACTTTTACGCTATCGAGAAAGTTATAAAACTCGCACCAAGCGCACTGGTCATCGTTCTCGTCGAACCCGTCGCTTGCGACAAGGGGCTCCGCGATTAAATTAACCCATAGACACAGCCCACCGAGTTTCTCGCCGGATCTTGTCAGTGGGTCACGTTCCCGATCCGGTGGTATATTCTGCGAAGCACTGCTAGGGCTAGTGCTAGCAACGTCGTCAGGTTTGAGGCCCGTGAGCTCACTTACTTGTGAAGGTTACGCTGGTAGGAATAAAAAAGGAAACTGCATAAACGAGTGGTAATGCTATTAAAAAAATCTTAATCAATTATATTAACTCTCAACTTTAGGTATAAATCTATGCAACCATTATAAGGATGATGTGCGTTCGAGCCGTTGATCTAAAAATATAGTTTCATAGACAGAGCTCCAAGAAAATATAAAAAAAAACCACACACTGTATATACCGAGTAATAGCGACTAAAAACAGTAGATCAGGTCTGGTTTTTTTAAGATTTAAAGATTACTAGTGGACAGTCGTGTCGTCGGCGAATGAAGCTAACTGGATCATTGGCGAATAAACTATATAGGAGGGGCGATAGGACAGAACCTTGCAGGACTCCAGCCGTGAGTGGTCGCAGGGAGGAGTGGGTTCTTTGAACTCGATATCGAAAAGAGTGATTCGACAAGAAGTCCCATATGATGAACACGAGATTATTCGGCACGCTCATTTTGAATAGTTTGAAAATTAAACCGTTGTGCCAGACTTTGTCGAACGCTTTTGCGACATCGAAGAAGAGAGCTCCCATGTAAAGCGGTTTAGATCGGTTAAGCCCTACGAGAATATGCTCTGTGAGGCCGTGCATCTGTTGTACGCATGAGTGATTTGCGCGGAATCCGAATCGTTCATCGATGAGAATACCCTTGGATGAGACGAAGTCTCTGAAGCGTTTGTAGAGTAGACGCTCATACAGTTTGCCTAGAGACACGAGGAGGCTAATCGGTACGGTACGGTAAATAACATAATGATGGTATAAGTGTAAAATTGTATATACTAAAAGAGCATAAACTAATGATTCGGAGCGGTGCTATTCTTTGAAACATTGACAACAGACCTCATCGTCATGATAATCGCCTTATCGCTACCGCCGCTGACTACTTCCCGAATCCTGATCATGCAAGAGCCAGTCACCGTCGTCCTTACGGATCCATCAGATCCAATAACCCTTGCATCAGAAGCCTTCAGCTACTAGGAGCAGGCTTAGGGACCCTGGTAACCGTACTCGTCGAACTCGACAAAGAGATTGACGTGCAACCTAACCCATGCATCAGCCCGCTAAATTTCTCGCCGAATCTTCTCAGTGGGTCGCGATTCCGATCCGGTAGTAGATTCATCCGCAAAGTAGTTGCTCTTGAGTGGTTAGATCTCTTTTGGAGTCGCTTGGGTAGCTATCAGCAAATCCCACCCCTCCTGGCTGAGCCTTTACTCAGTAATCCACTAGTAATCCTTCATTCCGATTTGAGCAACCGACGCGCGTGGACGTGCTCATTGTTTTGTCGGAAGTGACTACCGGTGATAATAGATCATTGTTCGTGGCACATCTGTGGCCCAAGTGTTTCTCGGAATTTGTACCTGCGCCTAATTGCAAGGCATTGCCGCCCGGGAACTGTGCAGTGGTTCTATTCACTCTAATTCTATTCTATTTATTCTATTCACTAAAATTTCTAAAATTCCTAGAATCGCTTCGGTCAATTTAGTGTTACCGACGCAGGGGCCTCGCCGCAAGGCGAGCGCGTGTTTAAGTCCCGGGGCCGCCCCCCCGGGCGAAAATCACGTAAAGATGGAGGAAAAACTTTTCATCGACTTCATTCGGGAAAAATATCCGTCAATCGCGCCCGAATTCGAAGCCTATAGGGCCTCATTTAGTAAATATTCTCCCCCCGCATCTCTCGCCGCCGTCACCAAACATGCCTCGCAGGCATGCCTCGCGTGCCCCGCCGCCGGTCCGTGTTCAAGCGCACGTACGCACGCCGCCGCCGTAGCGTCTAACGCCCCCGCCCCCGCTACCCCCGCGCCCGCGTCAATCACGTCAGTTTCGTCCGTCGCGACCTCAATAGCGTCTAGTTCAGGCTCCGATACCGAATCGGAGATGGACTTCGAGTCCGCGACTAGCCCTCAACCCGGAACCTCGGATGGGTTCCAAACTGTAACGCGCGGTAAAAAGCGTACTCGCGTCGTGGAGTCCCGGAGCTCCGTGACGAAGCAAACCAAGTCCACGACCGCCTCCCGACCACAGGTAGTCGTGACGCCGGAGTCGGACTCCGCCCGCCGCGTAACCCCACCGCCGCGCCCAAAAACCGCGCCCGCGCCTAAAACAGTTGTCCCGCCCCCGCTGATACTCCAGGAGAAGTCAGCGTGGAATCGCGTATCCCAGGCCCTTCAGGCCAACAAAATTAATTATACCCATGCGCGTAACATCGCGCATGGGATTCAGATTAAGGTCGCAACGCCGGGCGACCATAGGGCCCTCTCTGCTTACCTCCGAAAGGAGAACATAGGTTATCACACCTATGCTCTTCAGGAGGACCGCGAACTCCGCGTAGTGATACGCGGAGTCCCCAAGGAACTCGACATAGACTACGTAAAGGAGGATCTGATCGGTCAGTCCCTCCCAATAGTTAGTGTGCACCGGATGCACAGCGGACGCGGCAGACAGCCGTACAATATGATTCTCGTCGCGCTAGAATCAACCCCGGAGGCAAAGAAAAGAATCTCATGTCTCAAAACGATATGCGGCCTCTCCGGGGTCACCCTCGAAGCCCCCCATAAACGTGGTACTCCCGGGCAGTGCCACAGGTGCCAGCTCTATGGCCACTCAGCGCGTAATTGCCACGCGCGCCCTCGCTGCGTGAAATGCCTCGGCGATCACGCAACCACAGAATGTTCGCGTGTTAGGGAAACCGCGACGGAACCCCCAAGCTGTGTCCTATGCCTTAAGCAAGGGCACCCGGCAAACTACCGCGGATGTCCTAGGGCTCCGCGTAAACGCCCGAACCACCCAGCCCCCCGAACCGTCGACCCAAAGACTTCGGCGCCTTCAGTGCCGAAACCAGCCTTCGTACCGGCTGCGGTTCCCACCGTCTCGGCGTGGAAAAAACCGCTGCCGTATACGAAGGAGGGAACACAAAACGTACCCCAGCCCCCGCCTGCGACACGTCCCGCGCCTCAGCCCCTGCTCGCACCTCGCCCCGCGCCCGCGTACCGCCCCCCGCAACCCTCTGCCGTCAACGACTTCGCGCTCGTGCGCGACTTCGTCACCGCGGTAAACTTTGACCGTCTGCGATCGTTCGCAGATGCTATCCGTAGGTCGGTAACCCCCGAACAGCGGCTTGCGGCCGCTTTCGATCACATGGACGTCTATGAGTCCGTATCCCGTACGCTTTAAATCTTTACCGGTTATCAATGGCGCGAAACGGTAGAGAAAAACTTTATTCCCTTAAGTTGGCATTCTACAATGCTAACGGACTCGTGCGGCAACGCGATCAAATATACGAATTCCTCCGCGACAACCTAATAGATATTCTGTTAGTGCAGGAGACCTGCCTGAAGCCCTCGCGTCGTGACCCGAAAGTCGCGAATTACGTCATGGTTAGGAATGACAGACTCACCGCCTCCAAAGGCGGGACTGCCATTTACTGTAGGCGGGCCCTGCACGTTGTCCCTCTCGATACTCCCTCGCTCTCACATATCGAGGCGTCAGTGTGCCGTATCTCGCTGACGGGACACCAGCCGATCGTCATCGCATCCGTTTATCTCCCCCCGGACAAGCCCCTCCTGAGCAGTGACATCGAGTCACTGTTCGGCATGGGAGACTCTGTCATCCTGGCAGGCGATTTAAATTGCCACCACACTAGGTGGAACTGCCATCGTACTAACGTCAACGGTAGGCGTCTCGACGCGTTTATAGACGACCTCACCTTCGAAGTAGTCGGCCCCCCAACTCCAACATGTTATCCGTATAACATCGCGCTCCGTCCGAGCACTATAGACCTGGCATTGCTTAGGAACGTAACTCTGCGCTTGCATTCCATCGAAGCACTGTCAGAGCTCGACTCAGACCACCGACCTGTCGTTATGCAGCTCGGTCGCCCTCCCAACCCAGTTACTGTTACGAGGACCATGGTGGATTGGAATAAGCTGGGCACGTGCTTAGCCGAAGCCGCTCCGCCAATCCTCCCTTACGGCCCGGATTCGAATCTATCCCCCGAGGACACCGTCGAATCCATAAACATCATTACCGATCACATCTCTTCCGCGATCATTAGATCTTCTAAAGAAGTCGATGTGGAGGATAGCTTCCACCGCATTAGACTTTCCCCCGAACTTAGGAATCTCTTAAGAGTTAGGAACGCGGCAATCCGGGCCTACGATCGTCTTCCCACGCATTCAAACCGGATTCGGATGCGTCGTCTACAACGCGAAGTCCACTCCCGCCTAACCGACGCCCGTAACGAAAATTGGCATAGTTATTTAGAACAACTCGCGCCCTCCCACCAAGCATACTGGCGACTAGCTAGGACTCTCAAATCCGAAACTACCGCTACTATGCCTCCCCTCGTACGCCCTTCAGGCCAACCACCGGCTTTCGATGACGATGACAAGGCTGAGCTGCTGGCCGATGCACTGCAAGAGCAGTGCACCACCAGCACTCAATACGCGGACCCCGAACACACCGAGTTAGTCGACAGGGAGGTCGAGCGCAGAGCTTCCCTACCGCCCTCGGACGCGTTACCCCCCATTACCACTGACGAAGTTAGAGAAGCGATCCACAACCTCCAACCTAAGAAGGCACCCGGCTCCGACGGCATCCGTAACCGCGCGCTTAAACTCTTACCAGTCCAACTGATAGCAATGTTGGCTACCATTTTAAATGCCGCTATGACGCACTGCATCTTTCCCGCGGTGTGGAAAGAAGCGGACGTTATCGGTATACATAAGCCGGGCAAACCGAAAAACGAAACCGCTAGTTACCGTCCGATTAGTCTCCTCCCGACGATAGGCAAAATTTACGAACGGCTCCTTCGGAAACGCCTCTGGGACTTCGTTACCGCGAATAAAATTCTAATAGACGAGCAGTTTGGATTCCGCGCTAAGCACTCGTGCGTACAACAAGTGCACCGCCTCACGGAGCACATCTTAATAGGGCTAAATAGGCGTAAACAAATCCCGACCGGCGCCCTCTTCTTCGATATCGCGAAGGCGTTCGACAAAGTCTGGCACAACGGTTTGATCTACAAACTGTACAACATGGGAGTGCCAGACAGACTCGTGCTCATCATACGAGACTTCTTGTCGAACCGTTTGTTTCGATATCGAGTAGAGGGAACTCGCTCTCGCCCCCGTCATCTGACTGCCGGAGTCCCGCAAGGCTCCGCGCTCTCCCCGTTATTATTTAGTTTGTATATCAATGATATACCCCGGTCTCCGGAGACCCATCTAGCGCTCTTCGCCGATGACACGGCTATCTACTACTCGTGTAGGAAGATGTCGCTGCTTCATCGGCGACTCCAGATCGCAGTAGCCACCATGGGACAGTGGTTCCGGAAGTGGCGCATCGACATCAACCCCACGAAAAGCACAGCGGTGCTCTTCAAAAGGGGTCGCCCTCCGAATACCACTTCGAGCATCCCACTCCCTAATAGGCGCGCAAACACCTCCGCCGTTAGCCCCGTTACTCTCTTTGGCCAGCCCATACCGTGGGCCTCGCAGGTCAAATACCTAGGCGTCACCCTCGACAGAGAGATGACATTCCGTCCCCATATTAAAACGGTACGCGACCGTGCCGCCTTCATATTAGGACGTCTCTACCCTATGCTTTGCAAGCGAAGCAAACTGTCCCTCCGTAATAAGGTAACTCTCTACAAAACTTGCATACGCCCCGTTATGACGTATGCAAGCGTAGTGTTCGCTCACGCAGCCCGCACCAACTTGAAGCCCCTTCAGGTTATTCAATCCCGATTCTGCAGGATAGCCGTCGGAGCACCATGGTTCCTGAGGAACGTGGATCTCCACGATGACCTGGAGCTCGACTCTGTCAGTAAGTATCTACAGTCGGCATCATTGCGCCATTTCGAGAAGGCGGCACGACATGAGAACCCTCTTGTCGTGGCCGCTGGAAACTACATACCCGATCCTGTAGATCGAATGGTAAACAGTCGACGTCGCCCAAAGCACGTCATTACGGATCCTCCCGATCCATTAACGGTGCTTTTAGGCACCACAAGCACCGGTCACCGTCCTCGTCGAACCCGTCGCTTGCGACGAAGGGCTCGACGAGCGAATTAACCCCTAGACACAGCCCACTGAGTTTCTCGCCGGATCTTCTCAGTGGGTCGCGTTTCCGATCCGGTGGTAGATTCTGCGAAGCACTGCTCTTGCTAGGGTCAGTGTTAGCAACTCTCCGGTTTGAGCCCCGTGAGCTCACCTACACACGTTAGGGTGAAGCTGAAATAGCCTCTCAAGGCTATCAGCATAGGTAGGAAAAAGAAAAAAAAAAAAAAAAAAAGTAATCCTTCAATCATAAAAAAAACAAGCACACTCACTAAAAAAATGTTCTTTTTACGTTTGCATTTCGAGATAAAAATCGCTGATTTCGCAGCTGAACAGACAAGTGTTACAAGGCGACCGACTCACTGTGAAATTATTTACAACAAGCGGCGTTTCACAAAAGCCTGCCCATGTTTATTGCCGCCATAAATACTAATACAACTAGAGGGAAAATTTATTTCGTGCAACGTTTTATTTATTGTTTTACGGCGAGCTCTGCCTTGGTTTTTCCAACGTGCAATCGAAAAGATCACTTCGATATCTAGTAAAGCAAAGTCCATTAAAAATGGTTTGTAAAAAAAGCTGTTTTCAACTACATATTTTACAGCTGAGGAATTCTTTCGGAGCTTTTACATATGTTTAAGCGTAAATACTTAATTCTCGCGTTAAGTTCCGAATAATTTACAGTTTTAAAAAAAATATAATGACAAAATAAAGATTAAGCCTTAAAAGTAGTTTCAATGTCCATGCCTTGCGAAAATCTAAGAAAACACTTTAGAAAC
Organism: Bombyx mandarina; assembly: GCF_030267445.1. Taxonomy (NCBI): domain Eukaryota; kingdom Metazoa; phylum Arthropoda; class Insecta; order Lepidoptera; family Bombycidae; genus Bombyx; species Bombyx mandarina. Next base: position 2,670,423 of record NC_143216.1, read on the forward strand.
TTTTTTAAGCAGACCTGAAAGAAAATAGAACTATATCCAGAGAAAGAAAAGAAATAAACATTGAATTACTATTATTATCTACACTAGAATTCAAGACACGAGAGATAAAGCGCCCAAGAGCGAGGTATGCGCGGGATTTTCCCATCAGATTGAGTTACGAATGCCGAAATCCAGAATAGGACATGCCGCGTCATAAACCAAATCATAGCTTAGAGAAAGTGGCCGCGCCCAGACCATTTTAATATTAATGAGGGAATAGAAGTATATCTTGACATTCATGTACAAAAGGCAAAAACAGGTGCGTTTTCTAAACCATAGACACAGCCCACTGAGTTTCTCGCCGGATCTTCTCAGTGGGTCGCGATTCCGATATGGTGGTAGACTCTGCGAAGCACTGCTCTTGCTAGGGCCAGTGCTAGCAATTCTCTCAGGTCGAGCCAGTGAGCTCACCCGTCTGGGCGCAGCTGTAATAGCCCCATAGGCTGCCAGCGAATATGTAGGGAATAAAAAAATAAAATAAAAATAATAGTTTAAAAAACTAACAAATTACGCTTTTATAGAAACTGCTTTTCAGGATATTATCAAAATAGGCCTTCTACTCATATCTCTTCATAAAATATTTATAACTACTGATACCATGCACCCTTCGATCAATAATAGTACCTAGTCAGGTCATAAATTCTGTCACATGTTTAATGTAAAATAATTGAAACAAGTTTATTCATTATGTAACCATTCATATACCAAAATGAACTTAACAAAACATAGATTCTTATGACACTAAAGTTTATTCAAAATGACCTCCGTGATTTTGAATACAGGCCTTCAATCTGCGCGGCCAGTCGTCTATCGCAGCACGAACGAGGTCCATGTCAATATCGGCGGCTGCCTTAATCAAGGATGTCTTGAGTGACTCCAAATTGGGATGAGGCTTTGAGTACGCCTTTTCCTCCAAGTGTTGCCATATCTTGTAATCTAACGGATTCAAATCTGGACTGGAGGAGGGCCAGTCTTCGTGCCGGATGAAGTCGATTTCACGCGCCGCCAGCCAGTCTTGTGTGCTCTTCGCTCTATGAGCTGGCGCCGAATCTTGTTGGAATACCCAGTGCCTGTTATTGAACATTGTATGAGAAACAGGTTCCACAAGGTTCGTCAGGACTGTATTTTGATACACAACTGCATTCGTTTTTACACCTTTCTCACAAAAATGTACCTCTGTTAAGCCCCAATAAGAAACTCCCGACCATACCATGAGCGAGGATGGAAAATGACCTCGTTGGACACGCGGAATACGGTTGCTCGCTTCTTCACTACTGTGTGCGTACACCTTATCATTTTGTTTGTTGTAGCTCTCTTCTACGGTAAAAATTTTTTCATCCGAAAAATGAATTTCCCGATATTTTTTCCCGCGTACCGCTTCAACAAAGCGCGGCATCTCTTCAGTCTCAGGTCCATTAGACGAGCATTCAAACGATGTCCTGTTTTTCTTCGATATGCCCGAAGCCCTAAGTCTTCATTTAACACCCTTTTCACCGTGGTTCTGCTTAACCCAATCTGAAGGGCCAACAGTTTCTGCTTACGTTTGGGATTTCTTTGAATTCGCGCCTTCACAGCTTTTATCACTGCTGGAGTCCTAACAGACCGAGGACGACCACTTCTTGACCTGTCATCTACACTAGAGTCTTCATTGTATCGTTTGATGGTACGATAAACGAATCTTTTGGTTATATTCAAATTTTTCAGTATGTTAAAAATTTGAATTGGCGCGTAACCGCAACGATGCAACGCAATAACTGTAACACGGTCTTCTTTAAGCGTCCACTCCATATTTAAAAATGAGTAAAATTCTAAAAGTATATATATTTTTATTTTCATGAACAATTCGAAATTCGAATTCAATAAACTTTTTTGTGGCCAGCATTCTAAAAGAAAAGTTTTTACTGTGTGACAATACTTATGACCTGACTAGTTACTATTATTGATCAAAGCATGCACCCCACGCTTTTTTACAATAAAATATTTTTTCTTACACTATTTTTAATTCACATTTATTAAAATTTATTTTCTATTATTAAGTTGGATTTTCTATAAAAGCGTATTTTGTTAGTTTTTTAAACTATGATTTATTTTTCATTTTTTAGTTGATATTCATTTTTTTATTTTGTTTTTTCCAATATATTTTTAAATACTGAATTGTTATAGGTTTGTAATAAGTATACCAAATTTCGAGTTGATTCGACGTTTTGAAGGGGGTTAAAATCATGTTCGAAGATTCCGTTACATAGGTACTAACTTACTAACATACAATACGTTTGAAGCTAATAAAAGCGTATTAAAAGGTGCGTTGGCAAGCTAATTCGGACAGAACTGTGCTACAGAGTCGGATGCGCTTCGTCTAATACGAGCTAGAAAGTCATGAAAGATACCTCAGTTTTGAATAGCTTCAATTCCCAGATGAAGAAAGCATTTTTTTTAAATTCAATCATGTAAAAGTGGCGAGTTAGGAATCAAAATATTGAATTTCAAAATTATCGGGATTGCTTGAGCTGCCGTTTCAAATCTTAACGCATGTTCCCGGTACCGAACAGCATTCCAGAAGCCTGTGCCCCGCGATAACCGATGCTTTAATCATGTGATTGTTCAATTATAAAAACACGTGCCATTTTAAAACACTAATCGCGCTATCCTTTTCGTGATCATTGAAGTTAAGAACCAGATCGATTCTTTGCTCATTAATAACGAAACGAAAAGGACATAGGTACCAGTACAGGTTTTTTATATTTAAATCCGATAACAAACAATATAAACATAACTTTGCAGGACCCGTGTAACGGAAAGCTAGAGCTGTATCATAAAACATAAAACTTTTTTGCAATAATCTCATAATATTTACCGATCCCGTAAACATTATCAGGGCATTAACTTCGAGATAAAGACACCATAACGCCTTTGTGAGTTTATCATTGCAGTAAAATTTGCCGGCTAATGTTTTATGTTTTACGATCTGCATTTTGGTTAGGGGGAAAATGTTTATTGAACCAAATGTGGCACGTCGTAAAACTGTAAAAAAAATGTGAACAACGTTTATCGGTGTGGTCATGAGAGTCGACCGTTTTATTGGCTACAGCTCGCAATGAGAGCACTGCTTATCTGTTTTTAAAATGATCACCAGAAATCAGAATACTATAACTCTTAGACCTCATAAAATGAATGCGTACTAGATATATAAAGCTGAATGAAATCGCGGTTTCAAATCTTAAGCCATTTTACTTCTGGCCTTTTCAGCCTGGCCATCTAGCTACTAACTAAGGATTCTCTTCAAACTTCGATCGAATAAATTTACGTTTGGGGCTTGGAGTACGACGAAGAGTTTCACGAGCGAACTAACCCATAGACACAGCCCACTGAGTTTCTCGTCGGATCTTCTCAGTGGGTCGCGATTCCGATGCGGTGGTAGATTCTGCGAAGCACTGCTCTTGCTAGGGCTAGTGTTAGCAAACTCTCTCAGGTTGAGCCCGTGAGCTCACCTACTCGTCCGGGCGTAGCTGAAGTAGCCGCTTAGGATACCATAGAATAGGTAGGGGAAAAAAGGGCTTGGAGCAAACAAAGAAGTGGAGTGAATTCCGCAGCCCAGAAGCGCGTTCAAAATTATCTCTGATGAAATCCTCATTACACTCAGTGGATAGAACATAAGTGGCACACATTTTTGTCAGCATTACTTTAAAAAAGACAAGAGTTCAGTTCGAAACCAATTTTTTTTTATTGCCCTTGTAGGCAGACAAGCAGACGGCCCACCTGATGGTGACTGGTTACCGTCGCCCATGGACTTCAGCGATGCCAGGGGCAGAGTCAAGCCGCTGCCTACCGCTTAATATACTACGCTAAGCGACTAACAAGAGAGAGAGAAAGAGAGAGAGTATTCTTTATTGTACACCAAACACACCAACCAGGCAATATCTCAACATAAAAATATACTTATATAATACAAGTTCACTTTATCATATTTAAACACCAAATGTTTTGGTTGACCTTTAGGCGGCCGTCTAGACATTTTGAATTTAAAAATTTACGAGTACACGAAAATTATATGGCTTAATGAAATGTACTACACGAAATCATGTAATATATATTTTTATATTTAAACAATTAACCTTTTGTAATAATACTAGTTGGCAATGAAATAAACAGAGCACTTTAATATTGAAAAGAATCAAATCTACACAGTCCAATTGTTTTTTAATAACATCTTTATTTTCTCAAGGCCCACGTAATGTGTAAATGTACAGAGACACAATACACATCACGACCTGAAAACAATCACCTTGAGACATGAGGTCAGTGCCTCAATCAGCATTGACTTTTTTATTTTCTTTCATTGAGTAACCATTTTACGGAATACAGCAAAACCGATTTTAATGAAGCTTTATTAAATACATTAGAATTAGCAATATTATAGCAATAGCAATTTAAAGAAGGAAGAATTAGCAATATTTTTAATACAACATGTTTAACCTTTAACGACGTCATTATTGGCTTTATTAAAATTGATACTTTAGCCTCTTTTTTTATATAACCTATGTACCATTCAAATGTCATTTTAGTAAGGACTTTTTGGCGGGAACGCGAGTAGTGAAGTGTGATTTTTTTTATTTTGTCTATTTAGTGTTTCTTCAGATTTAAATGTGTAATAACGGTGATTTATTAACTGTTTAATATCTGTGAAAGTTCACAAATGTGGGAAAATGAAACAAAGCCGCTGGACGTAGCTTCTCGGGATCCTCCAAAAAGTCCACTGAAAAAATCTCAGTAAATGACCACCATTTTACTGAGATTATATTTCATCCCATATCATCTCATTTCATTTAATTTCATCCCAATTGACAATGATGTTATAGTAAAAAGAAGTAGATACGTTATATTAGTACTAATACGAAGTCAAGCTTGTCCGCGGCGTATGTACCTATATATATTTATAAACACACTAAACTATACGATATTATGCAGACGAATTAAATCGACAATTAGTTGATGATAATATCATATAGCCGCGTGAGCAGAGTTAACTTGACAAGGTTGTAATGTGTGAAAAAGATAGCATGCTAATTAGCAAGACCGTAAACAAGACGGATATATATTACTTTTTTTTTTTTTTTTTTTTTCCTACCTATTCTGATAGCCTTGAGAGGCTATTTCAGCTTCACCCTAACGTGTGTAGGTGAGCTCACGGGGCTCAAACCGGAGAGTTGCTAACACTGACCCTAGCAAGAGCAGTGCTTCGCAGAATCTACCACCGGATCGGAAACGCGACCCACTGAGAAGATCCGGCGAGAAACTCAGTGGGCTGTGTCTAGGGGTTAATTCGCTCGTCGAGCCCTTCGTCGCAAGCGACGGGTTCGACGAGGACGGTGACCGGTGCTTGTGGTGCCTAAAAGCACCGTTAATGGATCGGGAGGATCCGTAATGACGTGCTTTGGGCGACGTCGACTGTTTACCATTCGATCTACAGGATCGGGTATGTAGTTTCCAGCGGCCACGACAAGAGGGTTCTCATGTCGTGCCGCCTTCTCGAAATGGCGCAATGATGCCGACTGTAGATACTTACTGACAGAGTCGAGCTCCAGGTCATCGTGGAGATCCACGTTCCTCAGGAACCATGGTGCTCCGACGGCTATCCTGCAGAATCGGGATTGAATAACCTGAAGGGGCTTCAAGTTGGTGCGGGCTGCGTGAGCGAACACTACGCTTGCATACGTCATAACGGGGCGTATGCAAGTTTTGTAGAGAGTTACCTTATTACGGAGGGACAGTTTGCTTCGCTTGCAAAGCATAGGGTAGAGACGTCCTAATATGAAGGCGGCACGGTCGCGTACCGTTTTAATATGGGGACGGAATGTCATCCCTCTGTCGAGGGTGACGCCTAGGTATTTGACCTGCGAGGCCCACGGTATGAGCTGGCCAAAGAGAGTAACGGGGCTAACGGCGGAGGTGTTTGCGCGCCTATTAGGGAGTGGGATGCTCGAAGTGGTATTCGGAGGGCGACCCCTTTTGAAGAGCACCGCTGTGCTTTTCGTGGGGTTGATGTCGATGCGCCACTTCCGGAACCACTGTCCCATGGTGGCTACTGCGATCTGGAGTTGCCGATGTAGCAACGACATCTTCCTACACGAGTAGTAGATAGCCGTGTCATCGGCGAAGAGCGCTAGATGGGTCTCCGGAGACCGGGGTATATCATTGATATACAAACTAAATAATAACGGGGAGAGCGCGGAGCCTTGCGGGACTCCGGCAGTCAGATGACGGGGGCGAGAGCGAGTTCCCTCTACTCGATATCGAAACAAACGGTTCGACAAGAAGTCTCGTATGATGAGCACGAGTCTGTCTGGCACTCCCATGTTGTACAGTTTGTAGATCAAACCGTTGTGCCAGACTTTGTCGAACGCCTTCGCGATATCGAAGAAGAGGGCGCCGGTCGGGATTTGTTTACGCCTATTTAGCCCTATTAAGATGTGCTCCGTGAGGCGGTGCACTTGTTGTACGCACGAGTGCTTAGCGCGGAATCCAAACTGCTCGTCTATTAGAATTTTATTCGCGGTAACGAAGTCCCAGAGGCGTTTCCGAAGGAGCCGTTCGTAAATTTTGCCTATCGTCGGGAGGAGACTAATCGGACGGTAACTAGAGGTTTCGTTTTTCGGTTTGCCCGGCTTATGTATACCGATAACGTCCGCTTCTTTCCACACCGCGGGAAAGATGCAGTGCGTCATAGCGGCATTTAAAATGGTAGCCAACATTGCTATCAGTTGGACTGGTAAGAGTTTAAGCGCGCGGTTACGGATGCCGTCGGAGCCGGGTGCCTTCTTAGGTTGGAGGTTGTGGATCGCTTCTCTAACTTCGTCAGTGGTAATGGGGGGTAACGCGTCCGAGGGCGGTAGGGAAGCACTGCGCTCGACCTCCCTGTCGACTAACTCGGTGTGTTCGGGGTCCGCGTATTGAGTGCTGGTGGTGCACTGCTCTTGCAGTGCATCGGCCAGCAGCTCAGCCTTGTCATCGTCATCGAAAGCCGGTGGTTGGCCTGAAGGGCGTACGAGGGGAGGCATAGTAGCGGTAGTTTCGGATTTGAGAGTCCTAGCTAGTCGCCAGTATGCTTGGTGGGAGGGCGCGAGTTGTTCTAAATAACTATGCCAATTTTCGTTACGGGCGTCGCTTAGGCGGGAGTGGACTTCGCGTTGTAGACGACGCATCCGAATCCGGTTTGAATGCGTGGGAAGACGATCGTAGGCCCGGATTGCCGCGTTCCTAACTCTTAAGAGATTCCTAAGTTCGGGGGAAAGTCTAATGCGGTGGAAGCTATCCTCCACATCGACTTCTTTAGAAGATCTAATGATCGCGGAAGAGATGTGATCGGTAATGATGTTTATGGATTCGACGGTGTCCTCGGGGGATAGATTCGAATCCGGGCCGTAAGGGAGGATTGGCGGAGCGGCTTCGGCTAAGCACGTGCCCAGCTTATTCCAATCCACCATGGTCCTCGTAACAGTAACTGGGTTGTGAGGGCGATCGAGCTGCATAACGACAGGTCGGTGGTCTGAGTCGAGCTCTGACAGTGCTTCGATGGAATGCAAGCGCAGAGTTACGTTCCTAAGCAATGCCAGGTCTATAGTGCTCGGACGGAGCGCGATGTTATACGGATAACATGTTGGAGTTGGGGGGCCGACTACTTCGAAGGTGAGGTCGTCTATAAACGCGTCGAGACGCCTACCGTTGACGTTAGTACGATGGCAGTTCCACCTAGTGTGGTGGCAATTTAAATCGCCTGCCAGGATGACAGAGTCTCCCATGCCGAACAGTGACTCGATGTCACTGCTCAGGAGGGGCTTGTCCGGGGGGAGATAAACGGATGCGATGACGATCGGCTGGTGTCCCGTCAGCGAGATACGGCACACTGACGCCTCGATATGTGAGAGCGAGGGAGTATCGAGAGGGACAACGTGCAGGGCCCGCCTATAGTAAATGGCAGTCCCGCCTTTGGAGGCGGTGAGTCTGTCATTCCTAACCATGACGTAATTCGCGACTTTCGGGTCACGACGCGAGGGCTTCAGGCAGGTCTCCTGCACTAACAGAATATCTATTAGGTTGTCGCGGAGGAATTCGTATATTTGATCGCGTTGCCGCACGAGTCCGTTAGCATTGTAGAATGCCAACTTAAGGGAATAAAGTTTTTCTCTACCGTTTCGCGCCATTGATAACCGGTAAAGATTTAAAGCGTACGGGATACGGACTCATAGACGTCCATGTGATCGAAAGCGGCCGCAAGCCGCTGTTCGGGGGTTACCGACCTACGGATAGCATCTGCGAACGATCGCAGACGGTCAAAGTTTACCGCGGTGACGAAGTCGCGCACGAGCGCGAAGTCATTGACGGCAGAGGGTTGCGGGGGGCGGTACGCGGGCGCGGGGCGAGGTGCGAGCAGGGGCTGAGGCGCGGGACGTGTCGCAGGCGGGGGCTGGGGTACGTTTTGTGTTCCCTCCTTCGTATACGGCAGCGGTTTTTTCCACGCCGAGACGGTGGGAACCGCAGCCGGTACGAAGGCTGGTTTCGGCACTGAAGGCGCCGAAGTCTTTGGGTCGACGGTTCGGGGGGCTGGGTGGTTCGGGCGTTTACGCGGAGCCCTAGGACATCCGCGGTAGTTTGCCGGGTGCCCTTGCTTAAGGCATAGGACACAGCTTGGGGGTTCCGTCGCGGTTTCCCTAACACGCGAACATTCTGTGGTTGCGTGATCGCCGAGGCATTTCACGCAGCGGGGGCGCGCGTGGCAATTACGCGCTGAGTGGCCATAGTGCTGGCACCTGTGGCACTGCCCGGGAGTACCACGTTTATGGGGGGCTTCGATGGTGACCCCGGAGAGGCCGCATATCGTTTTGAGACATGAGATTCTTTTCTTTGCCTCCGGGGTTGATTCTAGCGCGACGAGAATCATATTGTACGGCTGTCTGCCGCGTCCGCTGTGCATCCGGTGCACACTAACTATTGGGAGGGACTGACCGATCAGATCCTCCTTTACGTAGTCTATGTCGAGTTCTTTGGGGACTCCGCGTATCACTACGCGGAGTTCGCGGTCCTCCTGAAGAGCATAGGTGTGATAACCTATGTTCTCCTTTCGGAGGTAAGCAGAGAGGGCCCTATGGTCGCCCGGCGTTGCGACCTTAATCTGAATCCCATGCGCGACGTTACGCGCATGGATATAATTAATTTTGTTGGCCTGAAGGGCCTGGGATACGCGATTCCACGCTGACTTCTCCTGGAGTATCAGCGGGGGCGGGACAACTGTTTTAGGCGCGGGCGCGGTTTTTGGGCGCGGCGGTGGGGTTACGCGGCGGGCGGAGTCCGACTCCGGCGTTACGACTACCTGCGGTCGGGAGGCGGTCGCGGACTTGGTTTGCTTCGTCACGGAGCTCCGGGACTCCACGACGCGAGTACGCTTTTTACCGCGCGTTACAGTTTGGAACCCATCCGAGGTTCCGGGTTGAGGGCTAGTCGCGGACTCGAAGTCCATCTCCGATTCGGTATCGGAGCCTGAACTAGACGCTATTGAGGTCGCGACGGACGAAACTGACGTGATTGACGCGGGCGCGGGGGTAGCGGGGGCGGGGGCGTTAGACGCTACGGCGGCGGCGTGCGTACGTGCGCTTGAACACGGACCGGCGGCGGGGCACGCGAGGCATGCCTGCGAGGCATGTTTGGTGACGGCGGCGAGAGATGCGGGGGAGAATATTTACCAAATGAGGCCCTATAGGCTTCGAATTCGGGCGCGATTGACGGATATTTTTCCCGAATGAAGTCGATGAAAAGTTTTTCCTCCATCTTTACGTGATTTTCGCCCGGGGGGGGGCGGCCCCGGGACTTAAACACGCGCTCGCCTTGCGGCGAGGCCCCTGCGTCGGTAACACTAAATTGGCCGAAGCGATTCTAGGAATTTTAGAAATTTTAGTGAATAGAATAAATAGAATAGAATTAGAGTGAATAGAACCACTGCACAGTTCCCGGGCGGCAATGCCTTGCAATTAGGCGCAGGTACAAATTCCGAGAAACACTTGGGCCACAGATGTGCCACGAACAATGATCTATTATCACCGGTAGTCACTTCCGACAAAACAATGAGCACGTCCACGCGCGTCGGTTGCTCAAATCGGAATAGATATATTACGCAGTGTCGTTGCGATGTCACGACTTACTTCATAGATTAACAATTAAAATGTCACAGAATGAACATAAAATTGTTTGATGCCTACGGTTTAGTAAGTAGAATTGATATAATAATATTTAAAATGAGCTCCTGCTATTCTTTTAAGAAATAAAACAGCAATGGACAAATAATTTTATTTTTTTATTTTCATTTAGTTCGTTATTATTTGGCCGCCAATCCTCTTCATGTCTTTGTCTACGTACAATATTTATCCATTGGTTACACCTTAATTCATTTGCCGGAAACCTTTAAAAATAAAATCAAATTTGTTAATTCATTTCTCGGTTGTTGTGAGCTAATGTGTAGGCAATATCATGGAAATGTCCTTTCTGTTACATTACTCTTTTTAATCTTGACAGACATCTCTCTTACACTCTGTGACCGGAGTATATGCCGTCGCACTCGAGCCTTTTTTAATAAATTTAAGCTAATATTTTGGATTTCTTAAACAATATAAAAGCAAATCAATTTAAAATTAATACTTACGCATGACATGTCATCCCTAGACTTTTGGGAGTCTTACTTGTATAGTTTCTACAGTGTCGCATAACACAGGACGGCATTTTAGAGAAATTTCGCGGAACAAAAAACACAGTCAACGTTACTAATGCTTTCACGAGACTAAGCTTGAGTGCGCTAATTCGCTAATTAGCTCAGTTTTACGGCGCCACATTACGAACTCAAGTAACTTATCTACCTCTTTTTACTATAACATCATTGCCAATTGATTAATGTTTCAACTTAATCATCTTCATTTCATTTCAGTTCATTTTATTTCATTTCACTCCATATTATCATTTTTTAGAAAAATAAGAATATAAATTAAAATAAGACATGACCCAAATAAAGGTCTAAGCTATCAGGTAATAACATCCCTTAAAAAAAACATTTTTGTAATGATATTATTCATACCCTCAAAATATTTTTATAATTTTAACTCAAAGCGTGATAGTCATGACTAACAAAAATGGATGGAAAAATTCGAGGGAAAAATGAAAGGAGTGAGTATTATGTCGCAGGTTAATTTTATTGAGGTATGTAACGTCTCAGCTCTCTTTATGCTACTAATTATGTCGTTCTTAAAAAGGGATGACTTTTTCAATTAATTATTAAATAATAAATAAAGTAGATGTTTAAAATATATTTACAAATTAATATCTTCAATTGGTCTATTAAAAGAAATACATTTAAATCAAATTCCTTTTATTCAATGCCAATTGTATTTTATAAGGGCTCTTGGGCTCTTGTACTTTTTGAACACGAACGCTGACTGGTTAGACCACTGAGTTTCTCGCCGGATCTTCTCAGTGGGTCGCGTTTCCGATCCGGTGGTGGATTCTGCGAAGCAATGCTCTTGCTAGGGTCAGTGTTAACAATACTCCGGTTTGAGCCCCGTGAGCTCACTTACACGTCAAGGAGAAGCTGAGATAGCATCTCAAGGTTATCAGCATAGGTAGGAGAAAAAAAAAAAAAAAGAAAAAAAAAAAAAGTTGATTGTTTCTCAGTGGAAGTAATAAATATATTCGATATGTGGTCATATTTCAACAAGCTTCGACTGGAAATCGGTTTACCGAATCTAAAAACATACGAATTATGAATCCCTTCGAAGGCGCCAAGTCTATCTAAGCACAACTATTCTACCCTTCAAACTATCGATGAGTCATTAACGTAACCGTAACAGAGCAGATCAAAGCAAGGCATGGGCCCCGTCAAGCTTTTTACAGCGTTTGTAAACAGTAATTTGGTATCGGCGGCAACGCTTTGTGCGAGCGCTTTGATCTCGCCGCATCCGCTTCAAACAATAACGCGTTATCTTAGCGAACCTGAGGGGTCCTTGCATGGCTTATCTGCGAACAGAGAAATAGGTTTCGCTTCCTAAATTTTAAAAGGTTTATACCTTTTGGAAGCTAAACTTACGACGGGTCTAAACTAGTGTTAGGTCCTGGTTTATGAGTGCTGGAAATACACTCAACTGAAACTGGCACAACTACTGGGAATAGATCCCGGACTACATAAGCCACACGGCCAAAGCTAGCTCCATTATCATCCAGGATCACCATTAACATGATATATCGTAATAAGGATTTTTCTCTTGCTGAAGTCAAACTTAAAGGCATCTTTTCAAATTTTGTGCATTTTTGGGTGAACGAGCTAACGGCCCTCCTGCCAATAAGTGGTTAACATAGCCCATTGACAAACTCAACTAAAATGCCGCCACCCACCTTGAGTAATGAGGTCGAAATCTCATTTGTAAAAGTGGTAAGTTAGTGAAGATTCATTTTGTTCTATACTGATTTAAATAACTACTTCTCTATTTGCGGTCAAGAGTAGTAGTAGTTACTTAAGGTACCTAGGTTAAGCTGCTAAGAATCTATGCCAGCACAAAACTTGAGTGATGCTCGATTTGTCAAACAAAAAAAAAAAAAATGAATCAGCAGGACAGAATTAAAGCTTCAATATTTTCGGATTAGATCTACAATAAGGTCCACAGTTTATTTGTAAATTAGTTAGGCCCTATGAGAGAATTAGAAAATCGTGTAGAAGTCTGTTAAAATTGATGACGCGTTAAATTCTCCTTGAAAACATACAATACGATTTAATGAACCGTGTTATCGGAATTGAGTTTGCAATTACGGCTCAGCGAGCATCAACAGAATTTATCAAGACAAGAAATTTGTTTTTAAAATCCATGTTTCAGTTAAAGCTTTTGTAATTTTGAGACAAATCGTAACGTAATACGTTTGCACTTTGTTTTATATTCCAATAGCACGAAACACGTTATTCAGTACGGGCGAGGGCCATCGGCGCCTCCGTAGCCTTAAACAAACACTAAAATGCTCGCGGAGCTAATTTATAGAAGAGAGCCGAGCCGCCGCCGGGGCCGAACCAGACCCCATCTCGCAATAAACATGTTTTTTGTTCGTGTGTCCGCGCACTGTCAAATATATTACAACCCGCCGGGTTATTTACAACCTCTGTCGTCCGCCCATACGTTATACTTAGTATCTTTGTTTGGACACAATAAGCAATATTTCTAAAGGGCCCCGCCGCCGTCGCTCGCAGCTGTTGATATGGGTTCCCAAATTGACATATTTAATTTGATCGCTACGGAGGGTCCGACGGACCGAAACCGTGTTTGACAGGTTTTAGTGTCGGATTAACATTAACGTTATAGATTTAACGCTGTCGATAAAGTGAAATATCGTCAAACAAATGTTTATCGATAGCTTAACGAGTTTCAACGTAAACGTCTAACGGACTTGTTGACACATCAAACGGTTTCACGGAAACACGTTTTCCCGGGAACGGATCAATTTGGCCCCTTTGAACCGACACCGGGTGCATCTCGGAACAAAGAAAGCTCGTAAAAACGTAAGTAGTTTCGAACGTGTCAGCAAAGTGCTACGGAGCTCAAAGAGAGACGCTGCGAGACGTCGGGGACGTAATAAAAGTGCCACGTAACAAAAAGCAGCGTGGTACGCGACTCTCGGCCAGGTAGAGCGGCAGTCACGCTCGCAGCGGCGACTCAAAGCGCTGCCCGTCATGGGTGGCGAGCCACCAACGCCATCGCACGTCTCAATCCGCACCCGACTGCTGAACATACCGCCTTTCCTTTTTCCCCTACCGCAATGCAGCTATGTGTCGTTTCCGCTTTATTTTTTACGATCGCGCGCTGCAGCGGTGAGACATAGCGCTCTCTGTCTGGCGGAGGTTCGGCGTATTGCTGTCTCTATCTGTCGCGACGAGGGCGCGGGGTACGGAGGCGAGTCGAGCTTTGGTGGGGTCCAGTCGCTCACAGTCGCTTCGAACGTCGCCGCGTGCACATGTGTCTTACTTGCTCAGTCTGCGTTCCGTTTGCAAAGTGTACACTAAATTAAACTCCCTTACGTGATTGTATCGTGAAGTTCAAAAGTGATAGTAAAAGTTATCTCCAAATGGTGGTGCTTGAAGACGGTGGAATGATGGCTACAAATCCCAACCAGTACTTACAACCAGATTATTTAGCACCGCTTCCGTCCACTGTAAGTAAAAAATAATAATATTATAATAATACCTAATTTATTATCATTTTAAAAAAAGACTATGTAATAAATAATAAGTTTTTTGAAAACAAATGAATTAATTTTGTGTTTTTGTTTTGTTACAGTTGGACTCGAAAAAAAGCCCGCTTGCGCTTCTAGCGCAAACCTGCAGCCAAATTGGTGTTGACTCGACACCTTCAAAGCCGCTGCTCCCGCCACACGACAAGAAAAAAGTGAACAGTGTTAATAACAGTGATATAATAAGTCGTTCGTCACCAAACAGTAATACAATGAAACAAGACAAGCCGCGATCGTCTCCGGAAAGCAAACATTTGGCGTTCAAGCCATACGAGGCAAACGTTATAACAAAAAAGCCGGATGAGACTCGGCCCTCTTCCAAAGCTAGTTCGGACAGTTCCGAAGACAAGAAATCTGGAAAGAGCACCCCGGGACGTAAATCAACATCGCCCAGTGGTGAAAATGGAAAAAACAGTCCTTCAAACGAAACAAAATCTTCTTCAGCCAGTTCATCTGGAACAAGCCCTATAATCCGGTCCGGATTAGAGGTTTTGGGACACGGCAAGGATCATCTGGGCGCTTTCAAGAATATACCCGGATTACCGGGATTTAATCCGCTCTCTGGACTTTGTTGCCCGCCTGGATTGGAGCAGCACGGAAACCCGGCATTCAGAACACCGTATGCCGGAGCACCATTCAATGCTCATCATGCCGCTATGCTTGCCGCCGCAGCTGCTTTTCCCGGATCTTCAGCAAATCCATACCTTGGATATGCGAGAGTTAAAACAGCTGCCGGGGGAGAGACACTGGTCCCTGTCTGCAAAGATCCATATTGCACCGGCTGCCAGTTCTCAGTCAACAACCACCATCTGTTAATGAGCAATGGATCTTGCCCCGCCGGGTGCACACAATGCGAACATCAAAAGTACAACTTAGCAATGGCAATGGCTCTGTCACAGCAAGGGGCTGCCGCTAGTAGTTTGCCGTACCACCAGCTGAGCCGACCCTACGTTTGCAACTGGATCGTCGGCGAATCTTACTGCGGCAAGCGGTTTGGAAATTCCGAGGAATTGTTACAGCACTTGAGAAGCCACACAGCCGACGGATCTGCTCCATCGACCAGTGCATCGACTCAAGCGTCCATTTTAAATCAATTTAATCCACTGTTCACGACTGCCGGTCTTCGTAGCGCATACCCGACGGCGCCGCTCAGCCCACTTTCTGCGAGTAGATACCATCCTTACTCAAAAGCTGGTCTCCCGGCCAGCCTCAGTGCTTCACCATACGGTGCCTTCAACCCTGCGCTCGGACCGTTTTATTCTCCCTACGCCATGTATGGACAGAGACTTGGGGCGGCAGCCGTTCACCAGTAAACTAAGTGAAGTGATAACTTGGACCGAACGAACTTTTAAACTATACTTATATTGTCCAATTTTCTTCTGTGATATTAATAAAGTAACTCAGTGGACGGCGTTACGCACCATGACAAATTTAGTGATTAGTGCAATTTAATGATAGTTATTTATCTAAGTGTTCTCTAAGGATGATTGATACTTTGCGAGTATTGGATAATCGTAAGGATTATACAGCCAAATGTTTTTCTTTTTCTTTTGTGTGTAAATAATCTCTATGTTTAATTAAAATGAATTATTTGAAATATAATATTACATACCGAATATTAAATATTTTTGTTTTCTTTTCTATGTAACGTTGCTTTTCAAGAGGGCGCACATTAAAATCGCATACAAAAAATATAAAAAGCAAATAATAAAGTTTGAAAGTGTATTATGGAAACAAACAAAAGTTCTCAGAGCTGTTCAGTAATAAACGTTGCGGATTGATTGATTAATAAACCTAACTTACATTAGAGACGTCAATCAACGCCGAGAAAATGTTTAGAACGTAATAAAATCACATCGTAATCAAACGAATTTAGTTTTTAACCGCCCGCAATACAGAAAAAAAAACGACTAACAAAATAATTTATTACATTGAAAAGCGTAAAAAGAAAAAGTACACGCAACGCTTCGGTGTTGAGACTCATTAATAACGAAACCGTGAGCTGTCAGCTTTGTTAATGTCAAGTTTTTTTTTTTTTTTTTAAATAAATGCTATTTTGATTAGGCCCATGTCATGTCGAGAATTCAGCTGTCAAAAACATAATTGGCTGTACGGAAAGGCCGGTGGACAGGTGGTATAGTGACGTGAAACAGAGGCGACAGTTAATGACACAGCATTGTGCATTGAAAAGAAAATGTCGAATGATAGCGCGGTACGTGTCAGAATAATAACATGACACAAACAGTTTTTCGGTTTTTAAATTATATAGGGAGGTTCGAAGTCTTCTTGGCGCTATTTAAAAATTTACCAAGTGGTCGACGATATTACACATGTTACTTTTCTCACTTTCATCTTTATTATTGTGAGCACGGAATTCGGGAATCACTAAGAATTATCGTGAATGATTTTAAAGAACCGTAAAAATAATAATTAGTTCCATTTTATTAAAGTGTTTTCATTTTTTTTTTTAAATCACTCACAAATTTAGATTAGTGATTTCTAAAAAAAAAAAAAACTTTCACGCCTCTATAAAAATGAAATATTGATGATAAAATATCATTATGATTGAATAAATTTATTTAAATGGCGTAACTAATTTTACAAAAAACGCGAGAAGCTTTAATCCTATCCGGTCTTGTAGATTTAAATTTTTTGCAAGTATTAAAATTAATTTTAATATTTGACATTAAAATGTCATCTTATTTTATCAGATCAATATTTATTTTGAGGAAATTTTAATTTACTTGTAAATAAAATATGAGAGGAGGTAATACAATTTTTTAGTGATGATATAATGGCGGGTTAAGGTATTTACCATGCATCTTCACGAAGCATTAAAATTTTCAGCTCTAGAAGGAATCTTTTGTTTGAACAATCGAGATTTCAACATTTTTCAAATTATATCGATATTTGATGGTATGCATGTTGTGATCATTACTTTTTCTGATCTGACAAGATGATTTGAAAAGAAACTAATTAAGGTATGATGTTTTCTTCATTCTGATAAATTTATAGTAAGTATATGAAGTCCTAACAAACTTTTGACTTATTTTTGGGACGAAGTTACATTTTCTAATTTTCAGTACACGTTGCGCCATCTCTTAGCGGTTACTCAAACTAAAATGAACATAGTTTCTTTGTAGTTTTTTTTACTTCTCCACTTTACATTTTAATTACAATCATTATTAGTGTGTAATTAAAGACTGTTATTATATGAGTGGCAAAAAAGACGAAGTGTCAGTTCAATGACTATAAATTTAAACTGACTCAGTATGAAGATGAAATATACGAATGTTTTATTTATCAACTGTATTTTTTAATTTTATTTTTGTATTTTATCGTACAAACAACTATTATTTGCTATTATAAAAAAAAACAGCCCTAAACCAAAAGTATTCGCTCAGTAATCTTTTTTTTATCAAAGTTTATCTCAATTCTCTCTCAGACAAATACCACATAGCATCTTTCGTCTTTCTGCTTCTTCCTAGCAATTTTCCAGTCTAATACCAGGGTCCAATTTCCAACTTAAGCTCCTTCACTTTGCCAGGTCTTTGGCATCCGCTGCCTTTACCATATCCACCCAGTTTCTTGAGCCTACCGCGGGAACTTGGACTGGTACGTAGAGGTGGAGGCGTCTTTTTCCGAGGTAGTCTGGGGGCATATAGCTTGTGTGGCTGTACCATCGTATACGACCTTCCTGCATCTTATCATCTTAGCTTAGCTACTTCATGAACACCAACGCTACCGCAGATGTAGTCGCTACGAAAACCTACTCTAAAATAAAAATAAAAAACCTAGTTTGAAATCATCCAGAGTGGCATTCAAAAGTCACATAACAAAAGGAAAAAAAATAATTAAATGCATGTATTCATAATTAACCCTTACAATATTTAAAAATGCAAACCGAAATGCCAATGTGACAATAAAAATATTAATTCACCGTAAATGACGTTTTTACACGTCTCCCGTGATTAATGATCGCATTAAAAACTTTAAAGGGGACGCATAAATCTTGAGATGTTAATTGAGATAATAATGTAGATTTTATTAAGGCTCCGCCCTGAAATATCACATCGGATTTCTTTACGAACGGCCTCTCACGATGTTATTAAGTTTGACAGATGCGAGCTCGAGATCTAAGATAAGAGATACACGTAATCCGTGCAGAGAAATAACCAATTATGATTAGCATAAACACAAGGTGATGTGAATTAACATAGTCAGAGTTTGAATAATGTATGCCGGGTACTTTGTACCCATTCAAGGGGCAAGGGTTCGGCTTACCCTGGGTGGGGTATTGTCGAACGCGGGTTCGAATCGGGCTGCTGTTGTTGATGTAATCTGTGATTGTTAACATAGAATCTGTTTCTGGTAAGAAGCAATCATGGATTTCAGTTTGAAAGGTGGAGAAGCCTTAATGCAATATGCTTGAGCGTTTAACTTTAGGTCTTAGAATGTTGGCTTCCTATGAATAGACTTTTAATACTGGGCGATATAATATTTTTTTTTATGATTGAAGGATTACTGGTGGCCCTGAGGCCTCTCCAGTTTCACCAGGATAGGTGGGTGAGCAAAGGCTCAGCCAGGAGGGGTGGGATTTGCTAACAACTGCCCGAGCGCCTCCGAAGGAGACCTAACAACTCAAGAACAATTGCTTTGCGAATGAATCTTCTACCGGATCGGATTCGCGACACACTGAGAAGATTCGGCGAGAAACTCAGCGAGCTGATACACGGGTTAGGTTGCACGTCGAACTCTTTGTCGAGTTCGACGAGTACGGTTACCGGGGTTCCTAAGCCTGCTCCTAGTGTTAGAACTGAAAGCGTCTAATGCAAAGGTTATTGGATCCGATGGATCCGTAAGGTCGTGTCAGTAATATGTATGTATTGTTCTAAGGTAATAAAAGTCACCACTAAGCACATGGCGCCCACAACCACTCCGCCAAGAGTATAGCCACGAGGAAGATTATTAGCACCCTTAGAATTATAGAGACCCCATTTCGAAATTTTTGGATTTCGACTTTAATTAAAAAATGGAACTGTAACAAACCTTTTCAGCGACTCTTAGTAATCAAATGACTAAAAGTAGCTTATAAGAGTACAAAGTTATCCATCGGTCTCTTTCACTACACCCTCTTCCTCTATGTCTTTTCGTTTGGAAAGCTTTATTAGATGTTTTAAAAAAAATGCAATTTTTCGGTTGGGTCTTTATAATTCTAAAGGTGCGATACATAAATACTTTCCGAATTACAAATGCAACCACGTGGCATATCCAGAAACATCATAAATTTCAATAAGCTACAATTTATTATCAACGCAAGGGTGTCAGTGTTTGGGGTGTTCGAGAATTTTTGAGCCATCAAATGGAATTATGTTTTTGTATGGTCCACAAAAAAACTCGCAGCTTAAGAACGAATGAATGAACGATAAAGATCTTACTGAACAAGTTTATGTGAGTAAATATAGATCTTTTTATTATCTTATCTTGGCGACGGTGAAGCTTACATGGCATGTAAATAGTAAATGTATATTCTTATATCATTACTCTTTATGAAACGAACTCTTGACGAAATGTTCAAGCTATTGGTGCTGGGGAACATTTATGTCGTAGAGTATTGGAGTTCTTTGGACATATTGCTCGAAAGCAGGGTCAAAATCTCGAGCAGCTAGTGGTGATGGGCAGGATGGTCAGACCAAATTCGATCTTGTCCGGATATCAAACTCGACAAGGCCAAGGGTCGCAGCAGATGGAGAACAATTGTATAAGAGAGATTGATGCAACGGGGAGTCACGACTCTTAGTAGTGAGGAGAACGACGCAAGGAGATGTATGTGGGTAGGCGAAAGTATACCCTGCGTTATGAAGGCTCAAGTCCATAGAACCAATGAATACTATCGAGAGCTATACATAAAATTCTAGGTCCTGAGATGTGTTTTCAAATGACACCCAAAATACAGGGTGCAAAACTTCCGAAATTTCTCAATTTCAAATAATCACTCGGAGTTCATTGCGAGTTTTAGGTTCACCCTACCATTCTGCTTCAACCATGAAGGACTCAAATGTAAGGATTTTTAGGATAGTATTCTATTCTTAAGTAATGTCGATTTAACTTCTAGTATCAATGTGGGCGGATCACTCAAAAGGTGGACAGATTTGATTAAGTCATCTAGTGTTCCCTTACTGAATGTACACGTACCGCCACAAATAGAGAGAGATGGAGAAGCCTCGCAAAAGCGGCAACCAAGTAATAAGACATGCATAACCACCACTACCCCGCCTGGAGTGTATGTCTGAGAAGAAGACTCAATGTGGACAGCGGTAATCTGTTGTCTAAAACAAGTCAGATTGTTTTTATTTTTTTTTTATTTTGACATTATTTTTTAATTAATGCCTTTACAGACAGTTTCAGATACTCACGGTGACAATTCGTGTCGAACCAAAGGGTCTTATGATGCGATCCTAATACAAACCACCAGTCCACATTGTGAGCCTATTCTTGTCTTGACGATCCTAATCTCTTTTAAAATCAGTTCCAAGATTCAAATAGAGATATATTGTACCAATTCTCTATTTGTATTTTGAATGGAATTGTATTTTGATGACACTTTCGGTTTCTTTTATTGATGAGACAGATATTGAGACAGAGGTCGCTGTAGAGATAACAGTGTGACGGTAAAATTGGTAGGCAGCAACCTGGTTGTACCATTAAGCTACGGACCACTCACTATCAGAATATGCTCGGCTGTCGCCAAAGGCAATAAACAATTCAGTTTTGATGTAAATGGGACACAAATTATTTCATCATCATCATCATCACTCATTAGTCATGTCAAATTATTTAGTTTAGTCGAATTTACTTTTTATCAGGATACAGTTGCTTCCAGACACAACGCCCAAAAAAATTCAAGTGACAGACTATGGTGCCAGTAATAATCGTATTTAGCGTTAAAAGCCTAAAAAAACCCTGGACAGTCAGTCTTTACTCGGTCAGTCTCTTTAAATCAAGATTGAAAGTATCTTCAATAGAATTAATAATAAATCTAGTTTGGATATTATAACAATATCATTATCGCTCTAGGCAGACGAACTTGAGGCTGGCCTGGTGTTGAATGACCACAACCATAGCTATCGGGTATCCCACACTTCCTTAGGTTCAAACTGAAATACTTAATTTAGATTATAGTTAAGGTGTTGACCTACCCGTGCCCCTTTGTAATACATTCTATGGTGAGAAGAAGGATCAAAATTTAAACGCCATTTTAAAATGGAATTTCCTGCGAGCCACTCAAAAACTAGCTGAATATTAAACTCTTAATGAACTTGTTATTATTCATTGTATGAAACATGCCTTTGTTGGTTTCATAATAGCGTAATGTAAAACTTAATTAACACACGACAATGTCAACAGGGTACAAGGTGAAAGGTCGTTTGTGTGACGTCATTATAGTGTAGACCTATAGCCACAGCCTACGGTATGTCTGTTCTATGGCTTTGAGCCAGCTAAGGTCAATGGCCAAGCCCACTGAGTTTCTCGCCGGATCTTCTCAGTGGGTCGCGTTTCCGATCCGGTGGTAGATTCTGCGATGCACTGCTCTTGCTAGGGTCAGTGTTAGCAACACTCCGGTTTGAGCCCCGTGAGCTCACCTACATGTTAGGGCGACGCTGAAATAGCATCTCAGGCTATCAGGATAGGCAGAAAAAAAGTATAGAGCATTGGAGATAATGACCTAAGCTTTATTTTTTAGTTGTAGTGGATACCGTCACTCACCTGGATGCTTCGATTGGGTTGTCTATAAGCTCTGTTGTCGTTCTAACAAGCCTATGTAATTCCTTCTCAGTGGATCATCAGGTAGTTGTATTCAATTGTCTATTGTGGCCCTTCTTGCGAGCTCATAATGCACTACCGGTAATAGTCTGGCCGCAAAACGTTTCGATTTAGCCAGAAAACGAAATAATAAAGAAAAAAAAATCTACGCATTACCAATTCGAATTCTAAATATTGTAGATACAAGATAAGTTTTCAATTAACATTGTTACGCAATAGAAAGCCACCTGACTTAAGATAAACCTTTGATAACGTCAATATTAATAACACTGAACGCTTGTTGCGCCTAATGAACATTTTTTTGCCCAGCTCCATTATTGAGTATTGGATTAATTATCGAGTCATTTTCTTGTCGTGTTTCCGATGTAAAAAAAAACCGTAAGGATAAATTGTATGGATGTTAATTAGGTATCGGTTGATTAGAACAAAATTGTTTGTATGAATTTTTCCATTAATATGTTGCAAGAGTGTAGTCAACGTCTGGCCGTCTGGTGTAGTGGTAAGTGACACGGTCACTACACAAGGGGGTCGCGGGTTCGAATCCCACCAAGAGATGATATTTTTGTGATAAATATAAAATGTCTTTTTCAGGGTTATTGATGTATATTATATATATATATGTATGTGTATAATAAAAATCTTACATTTATTTCCGTTATCTGGTACCTGTAACACAAGTTCTTTAGAACGGGACCAGTTAACGTGGCGTGATCGTTAGTAAATATAAAAATATACATATATAAAAAAAGTCGGCGCGTACACTAACTGATCGTGAAATCGACAGAAGTCAGTATCAAGTTCCACTTAAATCGGTCTGCCAATGAAGAGGGCTCTGTAACGTCAATCAATCTGACTGAAGCTATAGACCATACAACAGTAGATCAAACAATTTTTGGGCCTTCGTTTGGCCTAAGCAGTGTCTGCTATGGTTTCTGCAGCGAAGTTTCGTTTCTGGTATATTTGTCTTCCTCTGATGTTAAATAAGCGGCGTTAATTAACCGCCATGAAATAAACTGTACGTTTTCCTAAACGTAATAATTTTGAAGTCGTCGTGGCCCAAAGGATAAGACGTCCGATGCATTCGTATGTAGCGATGCATCGGTGTTCGAATCCCGCAAGCGGGTACCAATTTTTCTTATGAAATACGTACTTAACAAATGTTCACGATTGACTTCCACGGTGAAGGAATAACATCGTGTAATAAAAATGAAACCCGCAAAATTATAATTTGCGTACTTACTGGTGGGAGGACCTCTTTTGAGTCCATACGGGTAGGTACCACCACCCTGCCTATTTCTGCCGTGAAGCAGTAATGCGATTCGGTTTGAAGGGTGGGGCAGCCGTTGTAACTATACTGAGAGAGAGACCTTAGAACTTATATCTCAAGGCTTGTCGCATTTACATTGTAGATGTCTATGGGTTCCAGTAACCACTTAACACCAGGTGGGTTGTGAGCTCGTACACACATCTAAGCAATAAATAAAAAATTAAAACAAAGGGACCATGTATATTATTATATCCTGTTTAAAGGAGATAACTAAATATTATATCACCCTATTGTTTAACAAAACCTTCAATTCTGTTGAGTTGCAACTGTAATTGTTATGTGAGTTTTTTTGCTTACCTATTGTGGAACGTTAAATTTAAATGTCGAGCATAGCATCGTATTTTTAGCACAATCGAACGTACGTAATGTCGCCTGAAGTCTAATTATACTTTTTACGTCCAATTTTACTTTTGTAGAGACAAAAAACCAGTCGCGTCTGCCGCGAAACGTGTCAGTTTGTAGAGTTCACATTGTCATGTTATTTTAATGATCCGTAATTGTTATATCCACTACAGGTGACATGCGGAATTCCGTGGAAAGAATTTTTTAAACAAAACAAAAACATTCATTCTTCAGTTGAACAGAATTGTAATTGTAAATGCTGTTTGTCTGGTTACGTACATATTTATTTGCATTTTCATGTTTCTCCGTAATATGAATAATACTGGTGATAGGACGTATTGTGAGGTTCGCAAGGGTATTTATTGAGATTCTCGGCTTGGAATTGAAGGGTGAGGCAGTCATTACATAGTTGAGACATTTACGTTCTGATATCTAGAGGCTGATGACCATTTAACGCTGATTGGACTGGGCGCTAATCCCATTTAGATCAAAAATATATAATAATTATACAAATCGAATTACGAGATAAGAATATGTTTTTGGCTATCGAAAACAAACGAACAGTTTCATAAGATGATAAGTGATTACCCCCACAGCCATTGACCTTGTTTTCCCTACCTAAGCTGATAGCCTTGAGAGGCTATTTACGCGTAACCTTAACTAGTAGGTGAGCTCATGGGGCTCAAACCGGGGTGATGCTAACACTGGCCCTAGCAAGAGCAGTGCCTCGCAGAATCTACCACCGGATCGGAAGCGCGACCCACTGAGAAGATCCGGCGAGAAACTCAGTGGGCTTGGCCATTGACCTTAGCTGGCTCAAAGCCATAGAACAGACATACCGTAGGTTCGGAATATAAATCGTCGATATTACTGCGATGGATGCATGATGCGAAAGGGTCTTAAGAACATCAGTGATTATTACTTTCAGTTTTATAAGACACTACAACAGATCTTCTGGTGATGTTCCAACAAAACACAGCTTCAACTTGTTAAAATAATTCACAACCTAAATATATTATAATATTATAATTCAAACTCGAACGACGTGGAGTAAGCGCTGCAATTTCTTCATCTGCCATTTCACACGGTGCATTACAAAGATTAATGGCGCAATACAGGCAGCACAATTTGAGTCGAGACTCTTTGCTAGGGCTGCAAGTTCATCGATTTACCGGGATCACTTTAATCCCGCGAAAATTTACCGCGGATTTGTTATAAGTGAAGCTAAAACCAGTTGTCACATTATCCGTCAACATTTCAAAATTACTGTCAGAAACAACATTACGGAATATTTCCATTTTAAACTTTCAGTTCAAACACTAAAGCTCATTAGGTAAGTAGAGAATTGAAACGTTCCCGAATGAATCGAAATACGTTTGCCATCAACCAAAATTCCGGTCCTGACATGATTATAATCCCGGTGAACGATTCACACAAGTCGACAGCCCTATTTCCCGCTCACAGGATACAATATTTTATGTTGACAGACATAACAGCGCTTATACGAGCGCTTATTCTTTGTGCCTCATATTTTATTCGCTTTATGACGGTTGCGGCCCAAGTTGTGTTATCTAAAACAAAAAACAAATCACACCATTTTAGACTTTACGGCTCAGGGAAGAGGCGCTACAGTGGCGTTTAATTGACGCAAACATAAAGCGGTTTTTAGCGTAATAGTCGTGGATGCCGGTTGAATGTTTGTTAGTATTTTATTTCGGGGCGTTCTCGCGTCATAAAATAATGGCGTAATGCAGTGTTGTAAATCAATTTTCCCTTTGAACGACGACATTTATAATGAAGGACGGTAGTTTTGAATTAGTGTAATATATATTTTTATTATGATTATCATCTGTACGGTTTTATTAATGGATGTGAATAGTGAATACGATGGAGGGTGACGTAGCAGTAGAGAGAATTATTTGTATATAAGCAATCACGTAGCGAACTACGATTCTGTTGCAAGAGATGCGGTAAGACTTAATTTATCTGCCTTTCCCGATCCTGTGGACAGAATGGAAAGCAGTCAACGTCGCTCCAAACATGTCATTTCGAATCCTCCCGATCCACTAACGGTGCTTTTAGGTACCTCAAGCACCGGTCATCGTTCTCGTCGAACTCGTCGCTTACAACGAAGGGCTCGACGAGTAAATTAACCCTCAGACACAGCCCACTGAGTTTCTCGCCGGATTTTCTCAGTGGGTCGCCTTTCCGATCCGGTGGTAGATTCTGCGAAGTACGGCTCTTGCTAGGGTTCTTGTTAGCAACGTCATCAGGCTTGAGCCCCGTGAGCTCACCTACTAGTTAAGGCTACGCTGATATAGCCTCTCAAGGCTCTCAGCTTAGGTAGGAAAAAAAATCTGTCTTTGTATAATTGATATAAAATCTATGTAGTTTAAAAAGGCGCTTAAATAGCAAACCGAACTAACAATTAATCTATATTTTTTTATCCTATGGATGCTCGTCAGGTAATAAGATCGAAATTGTAATGATTATTAAACATAATTGTATTTTTAGTGGTTCTTGATACATGTGCAAATTTTCAAAGTTAATCGGACGTTTTGAAATTGTTTGAAAAGTCGTTCAAAGCTCAAAGATTTCGTTACATACAAACAAATATTCATACATACATACTAAGCTAATAAAAACGTGTTAATAAAAAGTTATTTGTAAGCTATTGCATAGCTTTCATCGCGGGCTTTGAGCGCGGCGATCGAATCAAGAAATTCCGTAACGAAAATAAAACCTAACACCCCCACTCCACCTACCATATAGCTCGCGTTCAACATATTCATACGTTGCCCTTGGGTAGTGTTTGTGAATAAGCGCGCGGCGTGACGTCGCACTGCATGCGCATCGTGAAAAGTCTGCCCATCTCTCTCTCGCGTGGTCTAGCTTATGAGTGTGAAGGGGACAGTTGCTTTTGTTAATGTTTATAAATATAGCGTGGTCTTATTTTATTATTGTTTTAATATTAAATTATTATTTTCTAATTATAATTGCATAAGTTGATAAAAAATGCTATGCAATAGCTTTACCGCGGCAGTCCCCGAGTGCCACACGTGTTTCTTTATCTTTAATTCACCACGCTAGATTAATTGAGATTATTAGAATTTAACTTGAAATTTATTGGGCTGGCGCGATTGTGAGATGTCGTAGCTAATTACGTATGTGGCCGGGTCGCCAGCTGAACCATGTAGCATTTCCTATTGTTGGATTCCTCTGTTTTTCCCCCCTCCTTCTCCTCGACTGATTCGGCAAATGTACCAAACATACCTATTTCTGGTATTTCTATTTCTAGCCTATTTCTGCCGTGAAGCAGTAATGCGTTTCGGTTTGAAGGGCGGGGCAGCCGTTGTAACTATACTTGAGACCTTAGAACTTATATGTCAAGATGGGTGGTGCATTTACGTTGTGGATGTCTATGGATATATATTATATGTAACCACATAACACCGGGTGGGCTGTGAGCTCGTCCACCAATCTAAGCAATAAAAAAAACCTGTTGATCATTTTATTTGGAAGTTTCTGCGGTCAAAACTTAATTTGTTATCTTATTCTTACATATTGACGGGTGAAAGGCAATTTAAAATATAAAAACTAAGGTAGGCAGGGGCTTGGCTCTGTCCCTGGAATTGTAGAAGTCCATGGGCGACGGCAACTACTCACCATCAGGACGTGGGCCGTATGCTACTCTGCCTCCTAGGGCAATAAAAAAAAATTAAAATCTCGTCGGATTTATTTTTATTTATTTATTTATTAGGCACACAATACACATCACAAGCTAAAAAGATACATAAAAAACACAAGCAAAAAGAAACAAAGTCTGGCTTGCAACATAAGCCATGTGCGCACGAATAAACAAGACAAAGTACTGAGATTGTATACAATGTTCCTTACAACTATACGACAAAACAACGCAATAACGAATACTAATCTAACTTATAATGTAAGGAAATAATTTTATTCACAATATACATTTTTTTTTTATTGCTTAGATGGATGGACGAGCTCACAGCCCACCTGGTGTTAAGTGGTTACTGGAGCCCATAGACATCTACAACGTAAATGCGCCACCCACCTCGGGATATAAGTTCTAAGGTCTCAGTATAGTTACAACGGCTACCCCACCCTTCGAACCGAAACGCATTACTGCTTCACGGCGGAAATAGGCGGGTGGTGGTACCTACCCGTGCGGACTCACAAGAGGTCCTACCACCAGTGAATACATATGAACAATTACACTACTTAACCTATTATTAACGTGGATCTTACCAGTGGCTCGCAATTCCCATCAGGTAATGGATACAGCGAAGCACTGCTCTTGCTAGGGCTAGTATTAGCGGTTTCCCGGGGTTGCTCCTCGTGAGCCGCCTACGAAGCCATACGTAGCTGGAATAGACCATTGAAACTACCAGCAATTAGATAGGAAAAAAAGTACATAAAGAGTACCACGACTCGACAATCTATAGCAAAAATTCATTATTCCATTTAAGTGTATCATGACATGTAATTGATACCTAAATCGATTTTTTTTTATTAGTAAATAAAATTTTATTTCTCCTCTCTTTATCGACCAAGATTATTTTTCATTTATTTAGTAACTACGAACTTTCGTGCTGTCGATAAAAAATAAAATATTTAGATTTTATTTCTTCTAGTTTTACAAACATATAACGTAATAACAATACAATATAGTAAAAAAAACGAAAAAAATACACAGATATTGTGTGTGAATTTCAGGACAAATATTTTCGTAGTAGATCGTAGTAGCCTTTTTATTGAAAACTAGCTGACCCGGCAGACTTCGTAGTGCCTCAATCGATAAATAAAAGACTTAAGCTTTTGTATAAAATAAACATAAAACAAACAAAAGGATTCGTCTGACGTCTGTGTCCCCACATCAAAGGAAAAACAAAATTATTATTTTTATTTAATTCCGAGCATTTTCTTATTTTTCTACCTTTTAAACCTTCTCTGGACTTCCAAAAATAATTCAAGATCAAAATTAGCCAAATCGGTCCAGCCGTTCTCGAGTTTTAGCGAGACTAACGAACAGCAATTCATTTTTATATATATATATATAGATAGATAGATTTCAGAAGAAATATTGTCTTAATATTAACTATAAGTATTATTTATAATATTAACTATACATAATATTACCTACAGTTGTTTTTCAAGTGACTGAAGTAACATGACCATACTCAGGGAGAACAACTCTAAAAGTATAACCACTCTAAGCTTTCAAGTAGATTTAGGACAGGAGTTCCAACAAAATACTGTACAATCACGATGAGTGTACAGGGTATCCGAAAGCCAGTTTTCGTAGAACCACAGGACAAGCGGCTTATCCGGGCCACCCCTATAAATGTGTAATGAGATCTTTGAGCGATACTGCGTTTGATGTCGCAGGAGTGGAGTTGAAATTTACATATTTGTTGTTCTTTGAGTGAATACAGCACTATTGTAGGAAATGATGAGTTGCATTTCTATTTTTAATTGGCATACAGAATGTATTAGTGGTATTGTGAGTCCACAAGTGGCTGTATTATAGATGCCAGAATCATTACTATTTTCAATGTGAGGCAGGTGTGCGAACCGGTTTTAATTCTGAATGTGGGTGACTCACATGTATTTATTTATTTTATAATATTTTATTATAATTACACTACACAACAACACATACATATTTTATTTTATATCAACACATTCATTTATCACACAATCATACAAAACATTATTTACACTAAACAAAATAAAATTCACAAGCAAAGTCAGGCGATAACTGAAGTATAGCGGCGGCGATATATTTCGCTAGTACATCGGTCGCATTTTTACCGATCCACCGCCACCAGTCGAAATCTGACTTGCGAGCGCGCATCCCGTATTATCTTTTCTGTTCTACGCCTTTTATAATTTTTGCTTTTTGTTTCGTGTACTGCTTGTGTTGCTTGGACTATCTATTTCTTGTGTACTTTCTCCTTCTTGGTATATTTTGTGTTCGTCTTAAATAAAAACTTTCGTTGTGCCCTTTCGTGTTTGAAAAGACATTATAATTCAACCCAAGACGACTAAACTGAAAAACGATGAAATTGCAAATCCATCCAAAAAAATCCATTTTTGGTATTTATTAGACATAACAATTTAGGTTTTTTTTTTTTTTTGGTCAGGAGGTAATCGCCAGACTTCCGTCCTCCACTGGGGATGGAAGGCGGGGCATGTCAGAGTCGAACTGACTAAAGCCTCCTGTCGCTCAACAACCCGCGTCCGAACGTCACATAAGACAGAACTCATGAAGAGGCAGAGGGGGGGAAAGTGAAGCGTTTAGTGCGGAGCACATCTCTCCCATCACCCTCCCCCTCGGGACGCCGGACCGGCGGTCGTCGGCGCCACGACCACCAGCCATCACGGTCTGCCTATTCGCTGGTAACCTAAGAGACTATTCCTTCTATTACTCACAGGCTCAACTGAGAGACTTTGCTAATACTAGCCCTAGCAAGAGCAGTGTTTCGCTGAATCTACCACCAGATCGAAATCGCGAGCGAGAAACTCAGTGGGCTGTGTCTATGGGTTAATTCGCATATAGTGGTCTATTTCTTATTCACTATCAAAATAACGAACTGAAGTTTTTCCAACGTTACACCATATTTATTATCATGGCAATATCATTTTATCTAAACTTCTGAAGCATTAACAGGCTTCTCAATGCGCAACTTACCGTTATTTATCAACAAAGTAAACTCGATTACATGTGACCTTTTTGAGTGAACCACAGTACCGCTCTGTTCATAAATCTTCATTGCGTCCCGATGACATGCCGCGACACGTCTCTCCGCTACCGCGCTCCCAACTGTCCACGCATCAAGAAAGTCCTAAAACCTTACCTGGTGTTTCATACAAAAATAAACCTTAAAAGACCGACTGGCGGTCTAAGTTCGTTTTACTAGACACGGCAGAGCTTACACACATTTCCCAACATGAATATCGTTAGCGACTTTATCAGTTTCATTTGGCATGAATTCTGTGCGTCCACGTATAAGGCTTAAATTTACATGTTGAACTGCATCAGACGTTTTGTAATTTGCGTTAGATTTCAGTTCCGTTAAAACAAGAACGTCGTTAGTGAAACTCATTCAATGGAGACATAAGGCTGCTTAACGCACGAGAACTAAAGGCGATAATTCCGTGAACGTCCCGTATTTATGTGGCAACAACATTATCCCTCCGTGACAAGCGACATCAGGTTGTCGATCATTATAATATATGTGCTTCGCTGTCAGCTGTCTTCATGCATGAATGATTCACTCCGTGATAAATTTTAGCTTATGATTACCTTTTAGACGTACGTCAATATGCCTGTTTATGTAATTACAGCC
The DNA here is from genome assembly GCF_030267445.1 of Bombyx mandarina. Lineage (NCBI taxonomy): Eukaryota > Metazoa > Arthropoda > Insecta > Lepidoptera > Bombycidae > Bombyx > Bombyx mandarina. The sequence continues at coordinate 2,701,632 of NC_143216.1, forward strand.
TCCAAACTCAAAGGTTTTATGTTGAAACCCGGAGCGGAAGCCAACCTCGTTCATTACGCCGACGTGCGTTCGTTTGCTTCTAAGTATTTGTGAATGAGTATGATTTATTGCTGTAACGGTCCGTTCGGATGATAAATCGTGGTAATATACGCTGAATGTAAATATAGAAAGGCGATCATTTATTTTCTTTACGCCCTCATCAATTTTGTGCCGTCGAACATAGGCAAGTAATAAATTTCGAAAATAATTGAACTAAAAACGATTGTGCGTCGGGCCATTTTACTCGGAGAGAGTTTAAAGCGAACGAATCAGTACATTAAAGTAAATATTTTGAATTAAACTCCGAAATGAGCGAACGGATCCGATCCGAAATACAACTTAAAAGAAAATTGTTACACATAAACGTGGATTGATTGATGACGTGTTAATTGATGCGCATTAATACGGAACTGATGATAACGAATTCGAGAATTAAATTCAAAATCGAAATTTCAAAGTACACGTCGTATTTCATCGTACTTACCTATATATTAATACGTGAAGCAAAAACTTTGTATCCCTTTTTACGAAAATTGCGCGGACGGAGGAGTATGAAATTTTCCACACTTCTAGAGAATATAGAGAAGAAGTGCACAATGCTAATATTTTTTTAAATAATGCATAAAAGATACATTAAATCAATAAAGAAAACATTACACTCTACATACCATGTTTTTGTCGCACACACGCATGCATACTATTTATTGTCAAACTTTTGTTCTTGACGTCTGTGGTCAAATTGAGAATAGATTAAATATTGTTTGTCTTTACTAAAAAAAATTTTATAGTGTAGCCTTTGTAGGCGAAATTTGTGATTATAGAAGTATAAAATACAATCATAATACAAACTTACAATTCCAATTAATTATAGTCGAATTTCGACTACTGCGGGACCTCTAGTTTACAGTAATTGATTCGGACAACATCAATAGAAATAAGAATAACATCATCAAAGTAGAATGTCATATTCCATCATATTGTTTGACGGGACGAGGGGCGTAATCTGTCACTTCGTGTCGTGTCGTGTTATATGGGATTTCATTCTTAGTCAGGAATTGGACGCGATGTTCTTGCGAATTATCTTTCATTATTTCGTTTATATGACTAAGCTCAATGCGATTATGCCTTCACTAGTCGGATTAATCGGGTGTTTTGTGATCACCGATGACGTGATACAGATTAGGCAATGAGAAAAACTAACAATATTAAACTTTCGAATACAAGATGAAACTGTAAAAGTTTTTTAAATAAAGGGAAAAATGTGTTGGTTTGTGTTATCTGTTGTTATTGCTTAAATGTTTATTTATACAATAACAATTTTTAAGTGTATGAGTGACGCGACTTGTAACCAAATTGCGTGAATTTAAACGTAAAAGCTCGTGGTCAAAGCTCGTACAAAAATTTTTTAAATTGAAATTTAGGATACCAAAACTCAAAAGCTTATAACAAATCATTCTTTTTTTATGAACAAAGGTCGTCAAAACCATATAGACAAACTTTTTTAATACGCTTTTATTAGTTTCAGACATATTTATGTTAGTATGTAACGGAATCTTTGAACATGATTTTGACCCCCTTTAAAACGTCGGATTAACTCGAAATTTGGTATACTTATTAAGGACCGATGACAATTCAAGATTAAAAAAAATATGAAAAAACTGAAATTCAACTAAAAATAAATAATAAAAAATAGTTTAAAAAAACTAACAAAATACGGTTTTATAGAAAATCCAACTAAAAAACAGAAAATAAATTTTAATGAATTTGAATTAAAAATAATGTAAGAAAAAATGATTTTTAATTGTAAAAAAAAGCGTGGGGAGCATGGTGTCAGTAGTTATAAATATTTTATGAACAGATATGAGCAGAAGGGTTATTTTGATAATATCCCGAAAATCACCCCACGCTTTTTTTCTATAAAAGCGTATTTTGTTAATTTCTTTAAACTATTACATATTTATTTTTTAAATTTAGTAATACGTAACGTATACGCGAAACTGTTGAACACGAGAAGAAAACTCACGGCCCTATCAATTCCGAAGCTGGATTTAAATAAGTTGGCGAACCAGATGGCGTCGGGCGACGAAATACAGACGGTGCTATTGAAGCTGACGTCGGCGTCGCTCAGATGGAAGCACGCATCAAAGACAGCCGACTTATCGCGGCCGCGTCCGCCCTCATTTTACACTTATTACGCGAACAGATCAAAGAGCTCTACAATCGTTTAAGTGTTGCTCTTATGCGGTCTCTTTATGGTTTCATTTACTGGTATTAGAGTTATTTTTTGGTCTAATTTAATTACATTCGTTTTATGACGTAGTAGGAAAGTGAGGGTATCTATTTTTTTATTTTATTGCTTAGAGTCCACCTGGTGTTAAGTGGTTATTGAAGCCCATAGACATCTACAACGTAAATGCGCCACCCACCATGAGATATAAGTTCTAAGGTCTCAGTATAGTTACAACGGCTGCCCCACCCTTTAAACGGAAACGCATTACTGCGTCATGGTAGCAGAAGTGGTGGTACCTACCCGCGCGAACTCACAAGAGGTCCTACCACCTGTAATATATAGATAAATAGGTAACATCTTATTGAAACACGGAAGAAATCTATAAAGACATTATAGTGATCTTTTTAAATACCATCCCCTTCCTCACCTCGAGAGCATTTTGCAACTATAACAACAAGAAATATATTTTTTATATTTAAAAATTACATTAAATATCGACGCTTGAAAGGCAAACGTGACTAAGCGACAATGTGTGAACTTTACAGTAGACTAATTTAAAGTTGATATACCTGAAAAAAAAACAATTTTAACGAATCTAGCTGTAGGATTGAAATTATTTGAATAGACCTAGAAATATATATTTTTTGCGCATCGAATATGGTTATTGTCTATCATTTATGTATAAAGCAGCTATTGTTGCTTAGTCACGTTTGCCTTTCAAGCGTCGATATGTATACATTTCAAAGGATTTCTTTAGATGATTTTTTAGCACAAATAAATAGCTGGGATATTGACATAACTAGCTATGACTTGCTTTATTTAGTTTTAAAATATATAAAACAATCAAACGATCGTAAATATGTAAAAGATAGCTCAGAAGCCGAGATGAAATAGACGATATTACTTGACGTGCACATTGTCTCGATCCATAACTACATATCCGAGATGGCGAGGCATTTACATCAATGTCAGTTTACAATAAGACAGAATGAGATACATCGGAGAGATTTCAGTACTAGACTAGACAGATTTATCGATAAGTGACATCCAACGGCTCTTTGTGCAGAATCAAGAATGCACGAAGAATGTGAATGATATAGACGTAAAGCTTCTGCATTTCACTCAGCACATCAGCAACGAATATTCGCGTTTCATCATCGTTGTTACTGGTGGTAGGACCTCTTGTGAGTCCGCGCGGGTGAGTACCACCACCCTGCCTATTTCTGCCGTGAAGCAGTAATGCGTTTCGGTTTGAAGGGTGGGGCAGTCGTTGTAACTATACTAGAGATCTTAGAAATTATATCTCAAGTTGGGTGGCGCATTTACGTTGTGGATGTCAATTGGCTCCAGTAACCACTTACCACCAGGTGGGCTGTGAGCTCGTCCACCCATCTAAGCAATAAAAAAAATCCAATTATCAAAAATATAAGGCCGATTCCGCTGTTTTTGTATTCAATTTCATTACATTTTTAGCTTTTGAAACTAAAAAATGCACTTTAATAGTAAGCTTTAATTTTAAAATTAGAATTATTTTTCTTTTCTTATTTTATGCTGTTAATCATGATCAAATTATGAAGTCCGTAAGTCAGGTTTAAATAATGACGTTATTTAATTATCATCGGTCCTTGGCAGGTCTGCAATTTTCCAAGAAAATCAAATATATTGAAACTGAAGAAAATTACATTAAAATACTCCGTTACATAGATAGATACAGGTCTGCCTACTAAAAGCGTGTTTACAAAATCGGATATTCCATTAAACTCATAAAAACCTTACTTTCTATATTTCATCTTTACTGTACTCAAATAGAAAACCATTGGTGGTGGTCTAGGCATTAATACGTAACATGATAAATTAAGTTCATTTAAGTCTCTCAATGTAACACGAAATGACTAATGGCCGTTATACCGAAAGGTTAAAGCATCTCCACAAATCAACGAAGCGCAACAAATGTACCGATCAAGGAACAAACGATGCCAATATAAAATACTATGGCAATTATTTGGGACAATTCATTAGAGGGTCTCGACGCTTCACAATTGCCACGATCCGTCACACCGCCAGCGACAGATGGGCATCTATCCCGTATGGAGTGCCAGGAAGGAATGGCCGCAGTAAATCAACGGTCGGTCGACAATCCCGGCCGGTCGCCGTCTATACATCAAGTGTAATGCTTCGGATACCGCGACCAGATAATCGAATGTGAGCATCGACTCGTTACGCTGGAAATAAGATGAGGTTTCTACTTCGGCCCCAACGAAAACGGCGTAACTCAATTCGAATTTAATGGCACAGTTGACGATACTGATTTAAGTAGATATTTATTCATATTTCATTTATTCGTATGATCGTAATATGTGGAATTGAAAATGGTAAGATGTCATGGAGAAAGCATTTAAGACTGTTTTTCGTTTAGCAAAGACAACTAAATGTCGCCGGGTATACAGAGCTGATAGATCTGTAAAGTTTGCCGCAGACAGGAATATATCGAGTGGCTGCCTCCGTTCAGCTTTATTTATATATAACATCTGTTTGAAGTTGAATCTACCGGCGCGGACGGTGAGCGCATTACTGGAGATTTATACCGCGTCTTAATTGTGAATCGATGGGTTAATGAAGATAAAACCCGCGGCCGTGTTGTAAATTAGCTCGCGTGTCGACTCGTTTCTCAGATAAAGGAGTTCTTTATTGCTTTGTTTGTTTTCTTGAGCCGTACTTCAAAGGCTACAGAGATAAACTCAAATTTTATGCGAATGCATTTGCTTATAGCAGAAATAATTTCTGAATATCAAGGTGGGAAATAGGAAGCGATAAAGTGACAGCCCTAAGATAAATGGGCCGTAGAATTAACGATGCGTCAACGCTTGCCTTAATTAACTAGGTTACTTATAAATCAGCTAAAACCTCAGGCGTCTACAACAATACCCACAAAATAAGATAAATTGATAGGGCAGCACCGCTGATGGAGCTCGATATTGACAACTGCAAGATTTCCCTTGTTGAAATACTCACGCTCTGTTTGAATTAATGCTGACACAGGTTTAATTGGATCACTGACTTTGTTTTAAGTACTGGTTATAATTTTTATAATTCTATGAGTCGAATTTCTAGGCTGTGGCAAGAATGGATAGTGATGTAACAGAATCAGAACATGTTTTAAACCCTCGCGGTCGCACACTCTCGTCTAATGGCCGTGATTCGACAAGTACAAATGGGCTCTGTGACAAATGGCCTGCGGAAGGTCTTGTGTCATGCAAACTCACGTAACTTCTGTCTTTACAATTTCTGAATTTGAACCTTAAAGATGAAAAAATTTACTAAAACGGAACACAAAATTTTAAAACAAAAAAGGCAAGAAATGTTTGTGGGTTGTAGTAATATTTGTGCTTCATTAATAACTTTGCTTTGAGGTCTGGGCTAAAACAATAAAATACATTATTGTATTTTTTCAATACCCGATCATACAGTTAATAAAGTTGAAAATTGAATGGTAAATAGAAACAGAAACGATATAGCCAAAGTGAATGCGGCAGTGTCGATCGCTTTCTCGGTTCACCCCCTGATCGGTATCAAAGGTCCTCACCCTGGTTCAGTTTCGCGAAAATGACCCTTAAGGCGTACATTCAAAGGAAACTGCGAATGTTTTCCGAATAGCCATTTCCCTTTTGCCAGTTCATGTTATAGTGTCAGGTCCGGTCGCATCGGGGACCTCTCGCTTATGAGATATTCGTGTGATTTATGCGTTCTGTAGTTCAGTATTGGCAAGGGGCTTCTGCTGGATACAATATCACTCTCTCGTTTTGATGGATGTCGTTTCGATGAGTACCTTGGCCGTTTTGCTATTGCTTTTTTTATTTCTTATAAGCAATTTCCGTATTCATACAAAGTTTCTCTTGTTAGTTGTCCACCGCATTTATTTAAATCATTCTCCCTGCATTTTTTATATTTGCTCAAATGCTTCCATCATAATTAATGATTTTTATTACTTTAGATTGGTAAATGAATTCCTGATCCAACTGATGTTAGGTATGAAGCTCGTGCCAGTCTTGAGACATGAGGTCGAAGTCTCAAGTGCTATACCGGCTATCTCATTCTTGGACCTTAGACACATCCCCACCAGATTACCTTAGTACTTTACATTGAGATACAAACAAGTGACTTAAATCTCCACGAGTCATTACCAAATCGCCTATTTCTAGTATGTATTAATAATAATAAATAAATAAATAAATATTTACTAACAATCACGCCACGTTAACTGGTCCCGTGCTAAGTTCGTAAAGAGCTTGTGTTATAGGTACCAGATAACGGGAATAAATGTAAGATTTTTATTATACACATACATATTATATTTAATATACATCCATAACCCTGGAAAAGATATTTCATATTTATCATAAAAATATCTTCCCGAGGCGGGATTCGAACCCGCGACCACCTTGTGTAGTGACCATGTCGCTTACCACTACACCAGACGGCCGTTAATGTGAAAAATATTCTTGAAAAACTGTCCACTCATACTTGAGCTGTGCAACCGAGGAACATTTGGGCCACACAAAATAGGGACCGTAGTTGACCGCATCGGGCATCGCGTGTTTTAAATACAACATCCGAGAGTCGAACCATTAAACTTCGACAGTCGTAAATAACCAGATGCACCATCAATCTTATAATGAAGAAAAGTGCGCCCGTAGGATGCTTTATCGCCGATCTGTGTAATTAAAACGTTACCCCGAGGAAATGTGCGGTAATAACAATAAATCTAAGGCGATCGTTACTCAGCCGGTGGCGTGTCGTGGGCGCGACGGTAATTGTACCCTACTAGTTTTGGATGAGATGGTTGGTTAGTTTCGTTAGGACAAATTTTCTAAGAAGTTGTCAGAGTTGGTGTGGTGATTTGGCTTACAAGTCACTGCGGCCAACGTGTATCTATTGTGCCCACTCTGACTTATACTGCGTAAAATTCAGGAGTCGCGCCATACATGCTTCTTCTTCCTCTATTACCTAGACCTGATCAGTTGACAGGCCCAATTTTTCAGATGCCTTAGTAATTTAGTATCTCGTTACAAGTAATTATTAATTTTATACAGATCTAGAATATTAGTTTCTGTAGAGTTATTTTTTTATTTTTTTTTATTGCTTAGATGTGTGGACCAGCTCACAGCCCACCTGGTGTTAAGTGGTTACTAGAGCCCATAGACATCTATAACGTAAATGCGCCACACACCTTGAGATATAGTTCTAAGGTCTCAGTATTGTCACAACGGCTACCCCACCCTTCAAACCGAAACGCATTACTGCTTCACGGCAGAAATAGGCGGGGCGGTGGTACCTACCCGCGCGGACTCACAAGAGGTCCTACCACCAGTAAATAATAATAAAGTATTTTTGTGGAATTAGTCAGGTCACGGTCAGCATCAGAGATTTACATTTGATAGAAAGATGCTAGAGAGATTTTTAGGTAGCTGAAAAGCCGGTAAGGGTGACTCGTAATATTTTATGGTCAATTCTTTCATCATTTCATTACCGAAATGGATAACTTAGAATTTGGTACAACTAACTATAATAATAATATGTATTTATGCACTAATGGGTGGATGGATTTGCTGTACATTATCACCAGTAGGTCTAAGATTGATTCCTGGCCAATAAAATGCTGCTTCATTACCACTAATGGACAATTTGGAATTAGTAGCATCTCGATCACTAATAGCAGCTCACGTCATCGCAACGGTAACTATGACAATAACACTGACTTCATCGTAGTCGACTATCATAAATGTAATCCGCTAAAATCCCCGTATTAAAGCTATGAAACTAAAAACCTCTTCATCGTATCTACAATTAGTTACAAACACACGAATCTTTATCGACTAAAAATGTCCTTGTGCTACATTTTAATCGTAATTATTGAGATAAGCCTAAGTGGGCTAAATGTTGGAATAAAATATCAAAATTTTAAATTTTGTGTGTAATTATTATAAATCAATATTGTTTTATATACTTTTATTTATTTATTGATTAGATGAGTGTACGAGCTCACAGCCTAGGTACCTGATGTCAAGTGGTTACTGGAGCCTATGGACATCTACAACGTAAATGCACCACCCACCTTGAGATATAAGTTCTAAGATCTCAGCATAGTTACAACGGCTGCCCTACCCTTCAAACCGAAACGCATTACTGCTTCACGGCAGAAATAGGCAGGGTGGTGGTACCTACCCGCGCGGACTCACAAGGGGTCCTACCACCAGTAAAAAAAAAGCTTGAAATGGATTGTTGAATTTAAATACATGAAAAAAATTATATGTTGCACAAAAATACTGTACTATGTAAATAAATCTTTATAGTTGATACAAGAACTTCATCTCTTCCGCATTTTGATGTTCTATCACTAGTTTTCGGTTTCGAAATGGTCACACCCTCTATTATTGCTTATTGTAAGCCTGTTGTTTACGTGTTTTCATTGTTTTTTGTTTATGTGACAAAAACGGAATTAATATTTTGTGTATTCCACGATGTCTGATGGTTCCACGATTGCCTGTATTGTTATTGTTGTTATTGACGTTAATGGAAGTAAACCAGTAATGATCCGTTCAGTCATTCATAGCACGATTAGTAAAATTAAAATTAATTATATTAGTTAATAAAAAAAGCTTAAAAATAAATTTGAAATAATATCATCAAATAATCAAAGATAAATTGAAATTTCCATGGGATTCGGGACAACACGAAGCAGCTCGCTTCTCCTATAACAATAAATATTCTTTAACGTTATCTTTAATCAGTTAATAGCCGTGTGTTGGCAATTGAATGGTGCTGCATTTATTATATTATATCCATATTATAATGAAGATATGATAATCGACAGGGCCGCATTTAACATGTTATGACGACACATACGTAGTCTGAATTGTTTTAATAAGCTGAAGCGTAAATTTCTGTGGCCAACTTTTGAAGCAGACTATTATTTCAGTGCACTGGACACTTTCAAGTTTCAAGGTCAGTGATAACATCTAAATTTTGGAATCTATGACTTAATACCAAATAGGTACATGCATTACAACTTGCATACTGGAAAATGAATTTTAAATCAATGTCGTAACGATTTAAAAGCGCCTATAAAAGCATACCTGATTAAAAACTATCGGTTTCAATTTAATATTTCCTCGTATACTCGTTTCAATTCAAAGGGAATATAATAAATCAAGACACGCATTCCAGTTTGTAGTCTACGATAATCATTACAGATGCGATATGACTTGCTCATCCATTTATTAGCCGAATTCCAGGCAGCTGATTAGCACTGTACCGGCTCTGATTTTGTGAGTCTATTTACATAAACCGACCACAAAAAAGGTCATGTTTTTTTTTTTAATGTTCCTAAATACGTTCCTGTTAGTCAGTGTATAATAATATCCGTTATCTGTTAAAGGATTAACTGAGGGTAGGCGTTGACCGTCGATCCATATTTATGACTGTAGTTTGTAATAAACATTTTACACTTGTTGCCCTCGCCTTTATCTGACTTTACGAGTGTTTAGTTATGAACGTTACTCTCCCTATAAATTTTACTTTTGATAGGGCTTAGTAATGTACTGTTTGAATCTTTTTAATAACATTTGTTATGTATTTACTGACGTCATCGACTTTTGTTACTATGTTTTGGGTTTTGTTTAAAACAAATAAAAATTAAATGATTAGGGCTATATTTTTATTTTAAAGACTGATTTTAAAGACTTATATGACCGGACAACATAATATACGTAAAATATTAATGTAGTTAACAAATTTTAAATATAACATTTGCATTGGTACATTTTATTTCTACTTTACGAGAAAAATAACATGACAGTATCCATTCTTGCGGGCTCATAATAAGCTTTTAAGTTGAGTTGACCACTTTTTGTAAAATTAAAGTTTTAATTGTTATAAACGTAGGAAAGGACAAATGACAGAAATGGAGTATGACAGAAAGAGATATATATATTGTGATGGAAAGTAAAAGAGATAGCAAATCAATGTCTAATTTGTAGTTTTATTTTTCTGAGAGATAAGGAATGGGAGGGGCTACCAGACTAGTTGGCATTCAAACGTATTATAAGATTGAAGATGTTTTTGTTTTTAGCTTAATCAAGTCGAAATAAAAGTCAAGTTAATTTGAAGCAATCAGCCGTTTTATTTGCCAAATTAAATAGGAATTCCCACATAAATGTGTAGACGAGGTCACACTACACTTGGTGCTCTTAAAGAATGTAAACACCATAACGTAATTTCAGCCATCCATGATCGGGAATGTGGTGAAATTCACAACTATATAACAGTAATAATCCTTTGAACTTTTCTTTGTTTTTTTTTGTTTTTTTTTTTTTGCTTAGCTGGGTGGACGAGCTCACAGCCACCCTGGTGTTAAGTGGGTACTGCAGCCCATAGACATCTACAACATAAATGCGCCACCCACCTTGAGATATAAGTTCTAAGGCCTCAAGTATAGTTACAACGGCTGCTCCACCCTTCAAACCGAAACGAATTACTGCTTCACCGCAGAAATAGGCAGGGTGGTGGTACCTCCCCTTGCGGACCCACAAGAGGTCCTACCACCAGTAAATGTGAAATTATGCGTACTTTATGACGAAAATATTCAGAATCCCACGTTCTCGCTTGTAACGTGTCTAGTTAAAATATTTAACTTCCACATTCATCCATAATGCTCATCGTTGTAAACAAACACGTTGATACCGGATTCCGTTTGTGTATCATATAAATTTTATCAAAATGCAAAACGAGCCGGTGTAAAGCCGACGACTAATTAGTCGGCAGTGGTCGCAGCGATGGTATCAGTGGTACAGGGGCTACAAATGCGCTCGCTAATGGCGGCGGTTTCTCGCTTATGTCGCTCCGTGGCTGTTTATTGTTAAACTCTTAGTATTTAAAGTGTAGTCACGACTATTTGGCGACCGCTGTGGCTAAATTGGTGGTGTGAATCGAGTTTTGTATGGTACAGGGTGTTGTTTTTGTGTATGGTATTTCATTAATGTTGTTAGGGTTTTTCGACCATCGTGTTTAAGTCGTTTATTATAAAGGGTGCTCTTTCGGGCATTGTTATTGAATTATTTTTGTTAGAGTTTTTTGACCATTGTGTTGATGTCGTATGGTTTATGGTGGACCTGATGAAGAATAATTACAGTTGCTCTTATAAATCTAATTCGAGCAGGAGCAGCTAAGCTGCCTAGTTTTGAAAAATGCCTATTCAACTAGCCTATCACTGGTGGTAGGACCTCTTGTGAGTCCGCACGGGTAGGTACCACAACCCTGTCTATTTCTGCCGCGAAGCAGTAATGCGTTTTGGGTTTGAAGGGTGGGGCAGCCGTTGTAACTATACTGAGACCTTAGAACTTATCTCAAGTTGGGTGGCGCATTTACGTTGTAGATGTCTATGGGCTCCAATAACCAGTTCATACCAGGTGGACTGTGAGCTCGTCCACCCATCTAAGCATTAAAAAAAAAACACCATTCAACTAGTCAGGAAATATTTGTCATAAAACAACAACGTTCTCTCATAAAACATCACATTCATTACTGATCCCACTTCGCTCCTCTGTATCGAGGTGCGAGTTGATAAGAAAAAGGGCACAACAAAAAATTTCAAGTTCCGAGGTTTGGTCATTTTTTTTAAGTCAGATGAATCAGTCAAATTTATTTGACAAACATCTGGAACTAATAAAATGCAAAAATTGTGACTGTTAAATAATAGCTTTGACTTTAAATTCATTAATTGTTCAATAGTCAATTCAATTTTATTATAATATGATATGATATTATTTTTTATTTTTCTATTTTCCTGTATCCATTGCACTTAAAACAGTAGTTACATTTATTTGATGAGCATCATATTTTCAATAAAATACAAAACGTAACCGCAATATTTCTAGACTCGCAACCCCTCGTAAAACAGCTAAAACATCCTTCAACAAAGGCAAAAATATTACACCTCTCAGATTTTCCCCATAAATTTTCCATGGAAGTCATCAATCGCGAGTTACGCCCGCGACAACGCCATAACAAAGATGTCATTCACCTCGACACACCCATACATTCAGGAAAGCACCCACTAAACTAGGTACATAAATTATTTTGTCTGCTCCGCGAAGTGTAAGGAAGTTCTAGGGAATTCATCACGTGGGAGGTGCTCGTTGTTACAAGCTGAAGCGGACGGTGAGCCGACTTCGAAACTTTGGTGCAATTTCAAAAAGTGTTCGAATGTGTTGCTCTCTCATACAGATTCAATCAAAACTACAACCATTTTTTTTTTTACTGCTTAGATGGATGGACGAACTCACAGCCCACCTGGTGTTAAGTGGTTACTGGAGCTCATAGACATCTACAACGTAAATGCGCCTGGGTGCCCTTTTTATTATCAACTCGCACCTCGATACAGAGGAGCGAAGTGGGATCAGTAATGAATGTGATGTTTTATGAGAGAACGTCGTTGTTTTATGACAAATATTTCCTGACTAGTTGAATGGTGTTTTTTTTTTATTGCTTAGATGGATGGACGAGCTCACAGTCCACCTGGTATGAACTGGTTATTGGAGCCCATAGACATCTACAACGTAAATGCGCCACTCACCTCGAGATATAAGTTCTAAGGTCTCAGTATAGTTACAACGGCTACCCCACCCTTCGAACCGAAACGCATTACTGCTTCACGGCGGAAATAGGCGGGGTGGTGGTACCTACCCGCGCGGACTCACAAGAGGTCCTACCACCAGTGATTACGCAAATTATAGTTTTGCGGGTTTGGTTTTTATTACACGATGTTATTCCTTCACCGTGGAAGTCAATCGTGAACATTTGTTGAGTACGTATTTCATTAGAAAAATTGGTACCCGCCTGCGGGGATTCGAACACCGGTGCATCGGTACATACGAATGCACCGGACGTCTTATCCTTTAGGCCACGACGACTTCAAAATTATATTGCTGTTTATGGCCACAAAGCAGTCGCGTATTCCTATTTGAAGCTAAAATCATGCTTAATTCGTGAATTTAGTTAAAATTGAAGTTCTTAAGTGTTTGTACTGTTTGTTTTGTTACTATTTTACTTTAATTGCTTAGTACGTTAAATACTTAATACGCGTCGTGGATGTTGTAATTAGGGTGGCATGAACCACTTATTCAACACTTATTTATTTATTTATCATGTACTCTTGTTTACTCTGTAGAGAGTTCTTTAATAAAAATAAATACATACAAAAGTTTGTGTATTTGGGTTTTATTCAACCAAATATTTTAAATTAATGCGAATGGAAAGCATAATATGGTATAATTTTGCCTGTGAAAATGAGAAGAGATTTTTGGATTCAATTTACTATTCAGTTCAGATATGAACGTAGTGGACGCTCTCAGAAGTTTTTCCAAATCCTCAGGTAGGTAATTAGATATTAGAATCATGGCTCCATATCAATATTAACATAACTTATTAACTTGCCAATATTAGCTTTAGGCTCTTTAACAAAAATGTTAAACTATAGTTTCTTTAATTAAATCATAAACTATACAAATTTTACCCGAAAAAAATTGGTTTAATTGTCTTTTATAGAATTATTTTTGAAAAATATATAAAATCGCCCTTCCCCTTTGATTTGGACCCTATTTTGCAGGAAAAATAGTAGCGAGTGCCGACAACCATTTGGTGCAAAGCAAAAGGGGGATTTAAAATATTATGCTTTAAGGGAATATGTGTTTTTTTTCCTCAAAATTATCCAGTGCTCGGTTAGTATACGCATCCCATAGTTTGAAAATATATACGTGGTTTTTTTTCCACAGATGTGCATTTTTTTGCAATGTCTCAGAACAAAAACATAATCAAATATTTAGTTACTTTTGCTTGATTTTTACTAGTTTGAATGGCAGATGCAAATCTGAAGTCATCGTAGCTGAAATAGTAAAACGCTCGGTATATTTATATCGATCGATGCGACTATACAAGTGTACAAACCCCACAAATCGGTACCAATGTTTCTAATAAAAAACGTATTTAACTCACATTCCCGAACGTCTTCCACAGTAAAAGCCATCTTGTTATAAAAAGAAAACCCGGAAAAAATGTTATTTGAACATATAATTACTAGCCAATTCAGACAAAAACCTCAAATACAAGGTGGATAGTGACATTAATGTTGTTAAGTTGGTTCTTCATTTAACACCAGGCTGCCCGTGGTGTGCACGTTCACGGATCGTATAAGGAGTAAAAATAAGCGATTTGATACCTCAAAATACAGCCTTATCAATTACTAGCTTTTGCCCGCGACTTCGTCCGCGTGGAATAGTTACTTTGGCATAACGCTAAATTTTACCCGCCTCTTCATTTACGTAAAAAGTGAAAATATTTTTGAATAATAGAATATTAAGGAGCTATTTAAGCTACCAAAATTACGCTTTTTAAACGACTTCAAAAGAGAAAGTTATCAATTCGACCATAATTTTGTATCTGTGTATGTTCACCGATTTCTTTATTGGTGCTCCGCTTGCATTGGTCTTAGCGTGATATTATATAGCCTTCCTCAATAAATAAGCTATCTGACACTGAAATAATTTTTTAAATCGGACCAGTAGTTCCTGAGATTAGCGCGTTCAAACAAACAAACTCTTCAGCTTTATAATATTAGTATAGATAAGTATTAATTCTAATCGCCCCTGTCATTCAATAACTTTTACAAAACATAAATTCATCAAAGATTCTTCGCCTCATACTAATTTTTTACTTGAAAATAGATTAATTACACTACAATTTCGTCAGCATCTAAACTTCAAAGAGGAATATCAATTTTTCTCAAAGAAAATCCCCTGAACATTAAACCAGTCAGCGCGACAAAGGGCACAAATAAATAAAACAAGCAGAAACATTACTGACAAGTCGAGCCACAATACAGAGTGGAAAGATACGATCATCCCAGGAAAAAAGATACAAGCTAATTTTATTAAATACATAATTACACTAAATGGCCTACTAAATGACGAAATATTGCGTTATTTTATTTGTTAAAATTTTATCAAAATAGCAACTTTTTTTTTTTAAGTTACAGAAAACGTCCTATAATCTTATGGAACATTACTTCTGCTAATATTATATATATATATTTTATTGCTTAAATGGGTGGACGAGCTCACAGCCCACCTGGTGTTAAGTGGTTACTGGAGCCCATGGACATCTACAACGTAAATGCGCCACCCACCTTGAAATATAAGTTCTAAAATCTCAGTATAGTTACAACGTCTACCCCACCCTTCAAACCGAAACGCATTACTGCTTCACGGATGAAATAGGCAGGGTGGTGGTACCCACCCGCGCGGACTCACAAGAGGTCCTACCACCAGTGAGTATGTTAACTGTTCATACGATACATTTTGAGCATTAAGTATTGGGGGTCAGTATATCTAAATCAAGGATCTTTATATGTAACAATTTTTACTTAATTTAATTACAAACAAAATACATCAGTAAAATATATCTCTTCATGAAACTAATAATTGTTATAAATTGTTTTGTCTTTTCACCAATTGTTCATGCTAGCTTGATCTATTTATAAAATTTGAAAAAAAGAAAACATATTTTCTTTCGGAGTCTTAAAATTTCAATAAATATGTTTTGGTGATCGCGTCTACTGGATTCTCTTCTTCCTGCATTTATTACGATAGGTTTATCGATTTTTGCAGTATTTGTTCCTCGTTCAGGTTCTGTAGTTTCTCTCCACGCACTTGTATCCGACGATAGGATATAGTTTATAAAGTAGATATTATTATATACAAAATCGTCTGTGTCTCGCCCATGCATTTCTATCTACTTGAAAAATAATATCTTCGTAAGCTATGTAAGCGGTCTCATTGTAGTTGTGAGTAAACATCTAAGTTCCAACAGTCCTGCTTTTTAGGTAAGAAATAAGTTTGTCTACTATGTTGATATATTTCATTAATTTCAAACAGTGTGCATCTTTGATGTTTCATACATAGTGTGCATATTTCTCTATTTAAGGTATGAAATCATCAAACTACACAATAAAAGAACAAGATATTATTTTTCAAGTATTTCAAAACTCTCTCTTTTAATCACTTTCAAAAATCTTTCACAATCCGCAACTTAACTTAGTTTGGCTTATTTAACAATCAAAAATATGTTTTTGCTTAAAAAGCATTTTTATAAATATCAAATCAGTAAGTTATCATTTTCTTAGTGCCGTTTTTTTTCTTTCCACCCTGTATATTGCCTGAAACCGTAGCGCTACGTCGTAGGCCGCGTAGCCCCGTAGCGGCGTAGCTGAAATATGGCACATGTATTATTCAAAGAAATTGCCACATATTTCATGAGAGGGAAATAGCTTTGAGTTATGTTTTATTCTTGCGAAAAATGGTCACTTGTAATCAAAAACTTTGTCGAATCATTCCGTATCAATGTAATTTACAGTGAACAAAATTTTAAATAGTAAACTATTTTATGAAATGTGTAGGATTATTTAGCAGTTTAGCTTAAAGGTATGATTTTTACTTATTCCAATTCACAACTATATATTTTACACGGAACATTAAAATTAGTATCTCGTTATCTGCACAAAGAAATTCAACATAGAGACCGCATTATATTTATTTACGAGTCGTTAAAAATCACGATATATTTCATGAAGCTGCGTTCACGGTACTCATTCATAACACGAGTTATTGTTCATTATTATTACTATTCTATTCGGAGTAGAACATTATTACGGGCTAATATTTAAGCCCACATGGGTAGTTTATCTATTGACTACCGAATTCTTAGTTTGAAAGATAAAACAGCCACTCTATAATACAATTGGGATTTGATAATTCAATGCACCAAAGTAAGTAGCCTCATTCTTATTCATGTATAGCTTTATTTTACCAATGAATACATTATGTAAATGCATATAAAAATCAAGAGCAATATATTTTAACGCTCGTGACCTATTTAGAAATCGAAAATTCAGTTATTTTAAGATTTATAATATATTTTGTTCTTTTTCTACCGTTGGTGAATTTATCTGTTATTTTGCTAAAAACGGATCGTTTTGTATTTGACTAAACAGTAGTTTTATTGGTAGCACCAATTGGTATTACGTTTGTCATAGCTGGCGAACGTCAAGTCACGTGGTGGCTATACACAAATTCATTAGGTCTAAATCACTTATTATTGTTGTAGTCCTCCTGATTGTGTAATAAGGCATCAGTACAGTTAAAATAGTGAAGAGTCAACACTATACATACAGCCTGGCCTCCGAACCCCTATTTATTATTACAAGTAGACGGACGCACCTTTGACGTTAGCAAAGATAGCTCGAATTCAGGTTGTTAATAATTTAAATTAATTGAATAGTTACTTACGCTTTTTTTTTTTTTTGACAACCCTACACTATACGATGTCTACATTATGTCTCAGCTAAAGTGATTTAACTGGCACTGCAGAATTTCTGATTGTGTAATTAAGTATCAGTATAATTAAAATAGTGAAGAGTCAACACTATACATAGAGCCTGGCCTCCCAACCCTTGATATATTATTTCAAATAGACGTACAGACCTTTGATGTTGACAGCAAGGATAATTCGAATTCAGGTTGTGATTATTTTAAAAGAATAGAATAGTTACTAACGCTTTTTTTTTTGACAACCCTAAACAGTAAGATGGCTACATTATATCTCAGCTAAAGTGATTTAACTTGCACTGCAGAATTTATGAGATCCCGCAGATTCACGACTTGAACTTTTACACAGGAGTGGCTGAAAAGTTGTCACATATGTATGTATATGAGCTGTCGTGTCGTGGCTTTTGTTTATGGAATACTCAAATTTTACTACGTCATGATTTGAGGTCGAATTTAATATTAGACATTTGCTTATTGCTTTGTTGAATACAAACTTGAGAAGGAGTTAAGGTTGTTAATAGCTGCCAAATGTATATATTTTTTCAAGAATGAATTATTATTACTGGTTTCACTGGCTTAAGTATCATTTTTTTTTATTTGTTGCTTAGATGGGTAAACGAGCTCACAGCCCACTTGGTGTTAAGGGGTTACTGGAGCCCATATACATCTACAATGTAAATGCGACAAACCTTGAGATATAAGTTCTAAGGTCTCAGTATAGTTACAACGGCTGCCCCACCCTTCAAGCCGAAACGCATTACTGCTTATCGGCAGAAATAGGCGGGGTGGTGGTACTACCCGTGCGGACTCACATGAGGTTCTACCACCAGTAAAATAAATGTAATAAAATAAATTAAACAAAGAGGTGTTACGTGCTTTGGAACTTTCACGAAAGCAACGCATGTTCATGAATTAGCATTGCTGATGTCTATGAGAGACGGTAATCCATCAGATGGGCCGTATGCTCGTCTGCCTATACGGCAATAAAAAAAAATTAAATCCAGAGTATGAAAGCTCGTGGAAGGAAATACGTTCAGCTTCGGCGGCGGGCTTAAAAAACAAAACAAAAAACAAAAATCCAATACCGCCGTTGTTATATTGGCAATAAAATTCAAAAGATAATCACATGTCACATTGTTATAGAGCCATAAACGTTGATGTAGAATTCAAAGTACCAATTTATTTCACATTCGAATGTGACAAATTCAATTGCCAATTTAGTTCATATCCATTTAACAGTGCGTTCCAGTGACGTGCGTCAGTTTGTCGTTGTTCGATGTGTATTGTTATGTGATAGAATGTCAAACGAACCAGTCATTATAAGTATTTTCCCAAATTATTTACTTATATTAATAGGTGAAGCAAAAGCTTTGTATCCCTTTTTACGAAAATTGCGAGGACGGAGGAGTATGAAATTTTCCACAGTTATAGAGAATATAGAGAAGAAGTGCACAATGCTAATATTTTTTTTAAATAATGCATAAAAGATACATTAAATCAATAAAGAAAACATTGGATTTTATAAATCATCAAATATCCCTACAATTATAAATACAAATACTAATTAAGCTATTAATATGACACATTTCCTTTTTTTTACAGCTGCTAATAGTTCAACGATGATATTTCACAATCTTGATGAATGTTGATTTTAATAGCAACTCAGCTTGCATAAAGTATCCATTGTACAAAAACACAATTCAAAGCATGATGAAAAAACTGTAAATGCCACTAAATTTAGCAGGATATAAAATGAAAAAAAAAACATCAAAAGAGGTATCAACATGATCGTATTGATTGCCTATCAATAGGTTATTATAAAGATTTACCAGAAAAAGCTCGACTCACCTGCCAGTTTTTGCGCTATGTGCCAACCGACTAAGTCAGAGGCTGAAACGCCAATTTATCACCCGCGTCTCGCGTTGTTAAGGTGGATAATATATTGGGACATTACTCCGTGAATAGACTGTTCTTGCAGTCGTTTGTCATGTTTTCAGGGTACCGAATATTATGTTCTGTGAAATAGTTTTTTTTTTTTTTAACGTTATCATTTAGAACGTTTTGACGTAATGCAATTTGAAGTTTCAATGAAAATCCAAATGCATAGATTTGTGATCGTTTTAAGCTTTATTGTTTATTGAGATCATCATTATTTCATAAAATAATGGTTAAGCTAGTGATTGGAAAAAGTGATATCATGAATACATTTCTTTGATTATTGTCACTAAAGATTTAACGGCTAAGAGTCCAAGTTTGTACCTATTGAAAATATCTCATAACTTGTTTTTTTGGAGCTCACGGGGCTCTGCTTGGTGAATGCTAATACTAGCCCAAGGGCATCATGGAATTGTCAGTCAGATAACGTTATTTTTGGTTCTGCAATGCAAGAACACAATCGGTGACAATAGCTACCAATGAACATTATCAAGCCGTGGTGAAGGTGTATTCTGAGTTAACCAATCACCAACATCTAAGGGATCTCTGCCCGAACCAGACATTTTTCTGGTTCGAAGGCCGTTTATTCGACACAAAACGACAGAAACCATGACAAACATGCAAACCGAATTGCATGCCGCGCATAAATGAAAAAGATCACATTATTGTTACAGACTAATCTATACCAAGACGTAAAGCAAGAGAGTACCAAATTACAATTTCAACATTGAAAGAACATTTTTGTCAAAAATGAAAATTCATTAGTATTGTTTTCACTCCATATGTTAACCGATTATTTTTTAGATCGTGTTCTCATTGACCAGGTTTAAAAACGGAGAGATTTAAATAGGGAGACCTTATGCAAGCTATCTAAAACAAGGGGTAAAAAAACCTGTTAAAAGAGAATAGAAATAAATTGTCAACATTTTAAACATTACCATATTTGTTTTCGCGCACTCAAAACGTCAACTCATATACGGGGTGATATTACACTGTCTCCCGCGAGTGTCGCTCTTAAAACTCGTAAAAGGCGGCCATAAGTTTGAGTTATGGGCTCGGCGAGACGTCGTTTTAATGAATATGGCCGACTGTATATTTCAATTTGGCCGCGAGAGGCGGCAACGTACCAATGCGTTACGTTTTTACGTCCTAACGGGCCTTTGTTCTTGTTCCGTGCGTGATCGTAACACAACAATATTCAGGTGCTTAAAATACGTAATAAGATTCCGAGATTTATTTAATTTTGGAATTAAGTAAAGGAAGGTATGCCCACTAACTAAATATGTTTATTTATTTACCTTATTTTTTAATATAAGTCTAATATAAGCGTGGGGTGCATGGCGTTATTAGTTATAAATATTTTTCTGACAGATATGAGTAGAAGAATTATTATTTCAATAATATCTTGAAAAGCATCACACGCTTTTTTTTTAAATAAAATATATTTTACACTATTTTCAATTTAAATTTATTAAAATTTATTTTCTATTGTTTGTTGAATTTTATATAAAGCGTGTTTTTTAGTTTTTTTAAACTATTATTTATTTTTCATTTGCTAGTTATTTTTTTTTGTAAATGCGTATTTTTAAAACTATTATGTATATAACATCAATTCCTGCCTTATCGACTATAGATAAAATTTATATTAATTGGCAAACATCTTATTTTGCAAATTGAATAATGGGATAATCTTATCAAATTAGTGTATTGTCATCGGTCCTCGATAAATCTACAAAGTTTGAATGAAATCTGGCCCTTTAAAGTGGGTCAAAATCGCGTCTAAAGGAGTCAGTCAGTTACAAACATACAAACATACATACAAGTGAAGCTAGTATAAAGCGTGTAAAATGGGTCTGCCTATTCGAAATTTTTTGTCCTTCATCTCCTTTTTACCATCACATCTGCCGCTACCAAAGCAGAGTTCATCCATATTATCCGGAACAGCTGCTTTCATTGTCAGATCGTTTTCAGAGATATTTTCTACCAAATACCATCCGGCTCTGTGAGGAACTCTCCTCCAAGGTGTTTCGGGAACGCTATGACATGTCCTTCCTCAAACGAGGCTTGTGGAGAGTAAGTACTTAGCGATTGACAACAATTTATCTGTGCCCCTGGCATTTCATGTAACATGATGGTAACAACTTACCATCAGATGGGCTGGCAATAAATAATTGGTTAACCAAATCAACCATAATAACTAAAGAATTAATTAAACGACAAGGATTCTAATTACAGAGCGAGCAGAGAGCGCTTTGATTCGAACAGTGACGTCATAATTCATAAGCGCGTTACAAATCACAACAAATACAACATCAATCGACCAAAACCAATTCAATATTATTAGGGCAATGTATCGAAGTACTTTTATTTTAACGATCGTCAAAACAAAAACTGACACATGGCTCGCAAAAAAAACTCATAATATATTATATTACGGCGATACGTTACCAAGCGCACATTGCGAGAAAGGCTAATTTACTGACGTCATTTAGCGTCGGGCCACAGTTGAAATTGTGATATACGCCGTGTTTCATTACCGCCGCACGACCCGTAAGCGGGCTGTTATTCAAAATTATAGCTTTGTTTTACGACGCTACCTCGCCAGCCGGGTGTTGCTTGCTATATTTTTGCACTTATTAAACCCTTTCCGTGAGGCCCGCGAAGTGCGAATTAATTTAGGCACTAGACGAGTAACTTCGTTTGCCTCTTTAAAAATGTCCATTTAAAATCAGATTTATGCAAAATGAAATTAATCATTGACCCCTAATAAGAAGAATCTTGGATTTTTTATATAAGGATTTCGTTTTTTAAACTATTGCATAGCTTTTACCGCGGGTCTTAAGCGCGGCTTGAGAGCGGAATCATGAAATTCCGTAACGAAAAAACCTTGCACCCCTCACTTCGCCTACCATGTAGCTCGCGTTCAACACATTCACACGTTGCGCTTGTGTAGTGTTTGTGAATAAGCGCGTGGCGTGACGTCACACTGCATGCGGGTCATGAAAAGTCTGTCCTTCTCTCTCTCGCGCAGTCTCGCTTATGAGTGTAAAGGGGACAGTTAAGATTTTGCTTTTATTATGTTTAATATACCGTGGTCTTGTTTTAATATTAAATTATCATTGTCCAATTATAATTGCATAAGTTGATAAAAAAATGCTATGCAATAGCTTTACCGCGACAGTTCCCTAGTGCCACACGTTTTTTATTATTTAGCTGCCACAATAAATCAACGTTGCTCTAATCACCACTATTCCGAATCGCACAATGCGTTACAATTTATAATAAATTTATCTCGCCAATTGTATAGGTTTTTGGCTAATAAATTTCCTTCGCAGATCCCCCAGAATCCTTAACAAAAGAAACGCGTACATCATCGCTTTAAAAAAAACCAAACACGCCACGACACCGCTTATTTATTTATGAGCTCAATTCAAAGCCCCACTAGAAAATGTCGAACGATCGATATCACCTCGTTTCTGTAGGCACCACGCTGCGAGTGACACAATGAGACGTGTCGAAAAAAGAGGGTAAAGTGTCATCTTTAGGTGACAAACGACAGCTGTGGGCTCCGACAATGCGAACTATATCGATTCATCAAAACGACAGTGCTAGTTGGGGCGTTTTTACCCTAACGCCACGGACTAGGAACTTCTATTTTGAATTTTATGTAACTGCACGTTTGGACTAAAATTTGTATGTATTATATTTTCTATAAGGTAAACATCACTAATCAGTGGCAGTGTGACAGCCATAGCGAATCACACAACGGCAGTGATTTAAAACGGAATAAATAGGTTAAAATCCGTGAAGACTGCAATAACAAACACGCATTTTACGGGGCTAGAATTAGCCGAGGTGTTTGTGGATTTGATATGGGCATCTTTTAGTCAATGCTTTTGTTTGGAGGCTCTTTGTTTAGTCGTTGTGTTTTGACATTTAGAACTCGAATGCCTGTGAAGTGTGGAATTGATTCTGCGGTTCCGTTTTTGACCTAGATTTCTTTCAATTACAGAGCACGACTAATTTGTATACATTTAAATTTATGTTCTTATTTTGTGTCCATTTTAGTCTTTGCTTTAACACTAAATCTTATTTGTTAAACAAGCTTTTGCCCGCGACTCAGTCCGCGTCGAATAATTACTTTGGCATAACGCTAAATTTTACCCCCCACTTCATTTACGTAGAAAGTGAAAATATTTTTGAATTATAGAATGTTAAGGAAGCTATTTAAGCCCCTATTTTGAAATATTCTTTATTGGTGCTCCACTTGTATTGGTCTTACCGTGATGTTATAAAGTATGATATAAAGTTTAACCTTGACACTCATAATAAATCATCTGTCATGAAGCAAGCAACTTCACTCATACTCAACGTTCATATTCACATTGACAATTGTGTCCCATCACAGTTCGTTCCCACACTAATATTGATAGAAAGCACAGACTGATTCACACGTTCAATTCTGATGGACATTCTGATTGATTCAAGTTTAACTAGTTTTATTAATTTCAACTCAGACATTATTGACATCGTATAAATGTAGAGTTTTCACTGTATATGCTATTTTTCATTATCGTCAACTGTCGAAGAACAAAGTATTTTATAATTAAAATAAAAAGACATGGTGTGATTCTTAGGCGCATGGTCTCTGAATGCGTATCTCTGAAATCGTATGTCACGAGTTCAAATCCTCTCGGGGATTATATTCAGTTTGTGGTTTTACAATGCCACTAAACATAGAAACAATAATTAGGTTCTCCACGCCTAATCATTATCAGCAGCAATTTAAAAAAACTGCTAGTGTAAAAGAAGCCTTTGTACCATTCAATCGTGACAGACAAACAGAACGTTGTCCGAGCTTCCTGCGCTTTCAAAACCGAGGAGTCGTGTAAACACTACTGTATTGTATAAGTGCATTTCTCATCGATAACGAATGACAAAAAGCGCCAATCTCACGCCGAAGGAATCTGAACCGTATACAAAAGTGATTAAGCGTGTGTTTCAGTTGAGATGGATTGTAGTTGGGACGTTTTCGTGCCGCAGACGAAAGTGTACGCCAGTAATGGATTGGCCGATTGTCGGCGGTCGGTCGAGTGGTCGTGGGTGGTCATTTCGCGCCGGCAGCTTTATATCGTTTGAAAAGAACACAACAAAGGCCGTTTTATTAAATGTACGGCCGTAATGGCTGTCAGTTTTTGTGAATGGTCCGTTTGTTGCGTTCGACGAGTTTTGATGTGTCGAGGAAGTCTGTAATAATGGGGAGGTGATCGAAGGAATCTGTAAGAATGACTTTTTTGTGTCATTACCATCTTGTTGTCGACGCGAGAATTTTGTTTTTAATGGTGCAACGGAGACTAATCTGGCCCGGTCTTTTTTTTTTACTACCTATGCTGATAGCCTTGAGAGGCTATTTCAGTTTCACCCTAACGTGTGTAGGTGAGATCACGGGGCTCAAACCGGAAGTGTTGCTAACAATGGCCCTAGCAAGAGCAGTGCTTCACAGAATCTACCACCGAATCGGAAACGCGACCCACTGAGAACATTCGGCGAGAAACTCAGTGGGCTGTGTCTATGGGTTAATTCGCTCGTCGAGCCCTTCGTCGCAAGCGATGGGTTCGACGAGGACGGTGACCGGTGCTTGTGGTGCCTAAAGGCACCATTAATGGATATGGAGGATTCGTAATGACGTGTTTTGGGCGACGTCGACTGTTTACCATTTGGTCTTCAGGATCGGGTATGTAATTTCCAGCAGCCACGACAAGAGGGCTCTCATATCGTGTTCGCTTCTGAAAGTGGCGCAATGATGCCGACTGTAGATACTTATTCAGTGAGTCAAGCTCCAGGTCATCATGGAGATCCATGTTCCATAGGAACCATGATTGGCAAAAGTATTTTTTAAACTATTTCTATGCATAGAACTTAGGTACTTACCCTAGTAGCATAGATTTCTAAAGTAAATTAAGAATTGAATTGTAGAACAAAGAAGTCATGTAAAGTAAATTATAAGTAAGCATTTAGCTGATTTGAGATTTTCACGATTCACAAAATGTTAGAAGACAGAAATAAAAAGATTCAGATACAATTCATCAATTCTCCCGAGTGAAATGTCTCAGCTGCCAGTTGCCTTGACATTACAATAATCCTATGATATTATATACGATCCAGTTAAGCTTAAGTTAAATCTTTATTGAGCGAAAAACGGTGACAAATTGAGTATGGAAATCTCGTTTTTTAACAATTTTGTTTCTGCTAATACTTATTTGTTTTATTTTTATTTATTTATTTATTTATTACACTTCATGTAAAATTTACATTGGCGGACTTAAGGCATTCTCTACCAGTTCAACCAAAGGTAGTGCAGAGTACATAGTGGTAGTTGCAATGAAACATATTACATATACATACATACATACATACGCATATATACATATAATAGTTTATACAGTATTAAAATGAATGTATTAATAAATTCATGACGATTCCGCTAACTTTACCAACAGCATTCGCCGAACCTTTAACTTGAACGCGCATCGGATATAGTCTAGTCTAGATAATAGTCCTGATCTCGAGAGGAAGCGCATTCCATAGCAGAGCAGAGTGGACAACGAAAGAGTTACGAACATAACGTTTCAGTGAAACAAGGTATATCTCAAATCTATTTTTTTTATTGCTTAGTTGGGTGGACGAGCTCACAGCCTACCTAGTGTTAAGTGGTTACTGGAGCCCATAGACATCTACAACGTAAATGCGCCACCCACCTCGAAATGTAAGTTCTAAAGCCTCAAGTATAGTCACAGCTGCCCCACCCTTCAAACCAAAACGCATAACTGCTTCACGGCAGAAACAGGCAGGGTGGTGGTACCTACCCACGCGGACTCACAAGAGGTCCTACCATCAGTATGTTTTCACCAATTTAATCACCAATGTAAAAATAAATTAAAAATATTGTTCATGATTCTATAGCTTGTGGCGGTTGAACTTTCAGACTAAATGCCATTTATGTCAAATATGGTTTTATTAAAGATATATAGTTAAGTGTACCAAGTAGCCACAAACCGGGAGAAATAGCGATTGCTCGTGAGACGCATAACGTCTGGTCACAGCAATGGTACTGAATGATGAGCACGACCGCTCTGACAAGGGTGATACGACAAGGAGGAGATATAGTTATAAAAAAACGAACCCACACTATTGAGTACCATCATCAATTTTATTTACCCAAAAAAAAAACTGATCCATTTTTGTTGGAAGGGTAGGATAGCAGTAATGCATTCCAATTGATAGCCCCCAATTGGAAAACCTACATATCGTCTTTTCGCATTAAAAGTGTAAAATTTCCAAAAATATTCGAAATTGAGTTAATATACGGAATCATTTGGTATCACCAGTATTTTTCTCATAAATACTGTCAAAGAGCCGAATTTAGTTTTAGTTTTTTTTTAGTTTACCTATATTTTGACAAGTATCAACAAAATTAATACATAATTTTATCTTACTTTAAAAGACAGATAATGTAACTGGTAAAAAAAAAAAATTTTTGCAAATATCATTAATATTAAAAATATCACATGTTAATAAACCTTTAAAACACTCTCCTGTAAAATTAGTAAGTTTTGAGATTATACAGTTTTAATGCGAGAAGACGATATGTTATCTGTCTATGGGCTGTGTTGAAAACGAGTTGGCCATGAGCTTTACCCATTTAAGTATGTAGTACAGTTTTGAAAATATTAGCAGTTGTTAGAAACAGGCTTAAATCAGATAAATGTTTAACGAAAAAATTCATTGATCATTACTTTTCGTGTTATCACAATTCCAATCGTTCAAGAAATATATAGAACATGTTTTAAATTCAATAATATGGCCATTAGCTTATCTATAATTATCCACTTCTGTTTTAAATAATCATTTGTTTTGAATTTTTCGCTTCATTATCACAAAATTGTGAATTCAGGTGACAAACACATATATTTCCTTTCGATTTGAACACAAAATTTATGAGTTCCAATAGTTTATATAAAACTTTGTTTTGCAAGAAAATTTAAGCTTATTTTATTCTCAGCTGGTAATTTAAGAATTAATGCGACGATGAAACCAAATTTATGATGAATTTCATAGAACGGTAAAATTATAATCAACAAATGTCATTCTCTTGTCAAATTCCAGATTCTTATTTAAGAAAATCTAAAATATTAAATGAGTATTTATTGTCCTTATAGTTTTTTTTTTATATTAACTAATGGTTAAATATGTACTATGACTACATTAAATATGTACATATTTAATTTAATCTTATTTATATATGTATTTTCATATATCCTCTAACTTTCCTAATCGTTCTCTACTTAATCGCCGGTAGCTTCAAGGGGCTACCCAAGCTACCCACAGCTTGGTAGGTAAGCTCACGGCAGTGAACCTGAGACAACTCACTAGCACTAGCTTTTGCTAGCTAATTTTCACAAACTTCAACTGATTTGAAAATTTTCACACGCATCATCGACAGACAACAATACGATGATTCGCTTCGAAGGCTCCGTCAGCCGGGCGTCATTGGGGTGAGCTGCGCCGTCTGGTTGTAGTGTTGACCGCGGTAATCCCCTTCCCTCATCCGGGTTCTGACCTCGGAGGGGATCGGACGCTTGGGCGAAGAGTGCAGGAGAGAAGTTTAGTGGGTAGGGCCCTGAAAACATCCTTGGGCCCGCGATCTCGCAGTCGTACTTGCTTCGGCAGTACATATACTAAAATTGGAACGATACAGAAAAGATTAGCATGGCCCCTGCGCAAGGATGACACGCAAAATCGTGAAGCGTTCCACATTTTTGAAGGCGATTATTCGCCGGAAGAGGGGCTTGAGGAGGCTCTGGGCGACAACTCGTTGTCCCAGGATAAAGCGCGAGCTTAATGAGCTGGAAGCGGAGCTGGCGACAAAGATTAACACCTTTCGGGGCTATGCCTGGCAGGAGAGGATCGAGGAGGCCCGCGAGGACCCCTCCTCAGTATCCCTCCACCGGCTTTGTCGCCAGCTCTCAAATCGGCCTGCCCCGACTTGTCCACTCATGGACGAGAGAGGCAACCGATGCTTCTCGGCTCAGGCCCGCGCCGATATCCTGGCCGAAATGCTGGAGTGGCAGTTCGCTCCAAATGACTCTGCACCCTCAGAGGCCGCATTCCACCAATCGGTGGAAGAGAGCGTAGCAAGCCTACTCTCCTCCCCGGTGCCACCGTTGGGAGAGGGTGATCTCATCACACCCGGCGAATTGCGCCTCATCATCAAGCGGATGAAGAGGCGCAAGGCGCCGGGCGAGGACGGTATTCCCTCCCTCGCTTTTTTCCACTTCCCTGAAACGGTCGTGTCATATATGACACGGCTGTTCAACTCCATTCTGTCCACAGGACACTTCCCGGGAATTTGGAAATTGGGCAAGGTTATCGCCTTGCCCAAACCCGGCAAGGATAGGAGAAATCCCTCCAGTTATCGTCCGATCACGTTGCTGTCGCACGTGGGCAAGTTGTTCGAGCGGTTGCTGCTGAGAAGGGTGTCGCCGCACATCCTTCTCAAACCCGAGCAATTCGGGTTTCGTAGCGGTCACTCGACAACGCTGCAATTGGTCCGCGTTATGCATCACTTGGCGGATCGGTCCAACGCGCGCCGGTACACGGCCGCAGTTTTTCTCGACATCGAGAAGGCCTTCGACCGTGTCTGGCATGCGGGACTGATCCGCAAGCTGTTGCAGAACACGGACCTCCAGCACGCCTACGTGCGACTGCTGGGGTCGTACCTGGAGGGAAGATCCTTCCTTGTCGCGGTCGAGGGCGCCAAGTCGTCGGTGCGCCCAGTCACGGCCGGAGCTCCGCAGGGGAGCGTCCTGGCACCATTCCTCTACGCTCTCTATACCAACGATATTCCCACGCTCGAGGGCAACCTCGAAGCGTGGGAAGCCGACGTGAAGTTGGCGCTGTTTGCCGACGACAGCGCCTACTTTGCGTCATCCAACTTCCCCTCTGCGGCCATTTCGAGGATGCAGAGGTTATTGGACTTACTGCCCCAGTGGCTGGCCCGATGGAGGGTCGCGGTCAACGTGGGGAAGACCGCGGCTATTCTCTTCGGTCCGGTCCGCACAAGAGTCGTCCCGGGACAGCTCAGTCTCCGTGGCGCTAATGTCGAGTTTAGATCCAGCGTCCGGTACTTGGGGGTCGATATCGACCGGAGTTTGAGGATGACCGCCCACGCCATGTCGGCGTTGGCGGCCGCTCGCTACGCGAGATTCCTCCTCCGGCCGGTGTTGGCCTCCAGGTTGCCGGTCAGGACTAAGCTTGGCATTTATAAGACGTATGTCCGTTCCCGTATCACGTACGCAGCTGCGGCCTGGTATCACCTCATCCCGCAGGTTACGCGGGTGAAGTTACAGACCCAGCAGAATCTGGCTCTTCGCACGATAGTCGGAGCAGGGCGTTACGTCAGTAATGCCGTAATTGCCCGGGATCTGGATGTGGAGTCGCTCGAGGAGTTCATCCGGAGGCTAGCTCGTAATATGTACGAGCGGGCTGACGGTGGTCCCCACGAGCATCTCCACAACTTAGCTCCCTTGCACGCTAGACCACCTGATGGTCTGGCGCTACCAAGGGAGCTACTGGAACCCCCGGCTATGGTAAGATAGTCGGCTTAATCGGAGTGATATGGGAGTGCTCATAATGAGTGCCCCCATGGGACTGAGCTGTCCACACTCGTCATTTCCCCCCACATCGTTGGGGTGCCCCCTTATGGGGACCCATATCCCACCCTCGTTGGGTGGACCACTCCCCCTTATGGGGAGTGACTTTACGTCGGTCCCTCCGCGTCCGCGTCCGCGAAGGCGACGGTCTTCCCCTTCTGGGGAGCCCTTAGCGGGTGAGCGCCAAACTAGTGCCGCGGCTCCCCCTCTGACTTGTAGAGGTCATGGCACGGCATGGGGCCGGTGGCGGGCCCCACGGTGCTGACTGTTGTCCCGGCTTTGTAGATATTGTAAATAGTTAGTAGTTTATAGTTAGTATAGTAGTTTAGTTTTAGTTAGTTATAGTGAGTAGTCAGGGAAAAAAAAAAAAAAAAAAAATCATCCAGAGGACAGCAGCCGGCGCCGGGGTGACTCCTCCGCGGGCATCACTCCGCCCAAGAGAACCAAGCCCATCGTATTATGTATAAGTATATATGTTTTGTCGATCCTATGCAACCGTATACGCGCTGCGAACAGTCCTCCCCCGTCTCGTCCTGCATCTATACCACCCCTGCCCTATGTGGCAGGGAGCTCCGTCCCGGGTAGTGGGGTTTGCCCCGAGGCCCGTTCCGTGCCCCCGAAAGGGGGTACGACGACCCTTCTTCTCTCGCAGTCGCGGACCAGTCCCACATACCGCCCCCTAGGCGCGGGGATTCGTAGGAGGTTCGGCCTTCGGCCAGAAAAAAAAGGACAGGTAAACATGGAAGAGAAAAAGCTGAACTGACAGATACAGACCCCTACGTAAATATCATTTGGGAACAGGTAGTAAGTAGAGTGTTAGAGAAAAATAGCCCAGAATACCACAATCAAAACCTGAGGCCGAAATCAGATCATAGATCAGAAAACCAATGCACGTTTGCTGTTACACAGCGAATAAAATGAAAATACTTAAAAATTTTAACGCAACTAAAGCATCAATTAATCTTATCTTATCAATGTAACAGCGGCATCAATAAATTATAAGTCTAAGTGAAACATAAACGATAACGTCAATCGAGCAAACATGAGAACCCTTTGCAGTTGTTCAAACAGTGACCCACAGGCGATAAGGGTGTCTGCACACTCAACAAACTAGCCGATAAATTCTTAGCTTCTACTCACAATTGAATATCTAAAGGGTCTGCCAAGTTTTTTACAAAAACCATTTTATTTCACAAGTAATTTATTTCGAAAGTAAGCTATCCTTTCTCTTGATAGTTCGTATTGCTGTGAAATATCTGCTTTTCGCAGAATTAATATTTGAGCTTTTTTCCTTTTAATTTTCACGCATTAAATCGCCTGTTAATTTTGATAGCTATAGCGAACAACAATTATATTTATTATGAATGAATTGATTGTGTTTACCAAGTAGTATTTTTATTGCATTTAGAAAGTATAAATAAATCTTTTTTTACGAACTCTCAGAAATAGAAAATGAATTTCCTCCAAAAACATATTGAATTATTATTTTTATCGGAAGTTGATTTAAAAATAATAAGAATATATATTTTTTCTACTTACGGACAGAGAGGTGACGCTAGACTGATTTTATCCACATCAAAGTCATCGTAACTTAAAAGATCCCTAGTGTATTTTTGTATCGACCGAGAGGGCTGGTGATCGTGGCGCCGACGAACGCCGGTCCGGCGTCCCGAGGGGGAGGGTGATGGGAGAGACGTGCTCCGCACTAAGCGCTTCACTTGCCCTCCTTTGCTTTTTCATGAGCTCTGTCTCATGCGAGGTTCGGACGCGGGTTGTTGAGCGACAGGAGGCTTTAGTCAGTTCGACTCCGACATACCCCGGAAAAGGCGGAAGTCCGACGATTTCCTCCTGACCAAAAAAAAAGAAGAAGATTTGAATATGCCGGTGTTCAAATCACGCTGGTAATTGATTTGGGATTTTTCAACTACGTACGCAACTTTACGTACTTGAGGCTCACTAACGAATAACTTAAGATGTATAATGTAAATAAAACTCGCTAATATTCTGATTTGCATATCTCGTGAACCTGCATTAATATATACTGTCGCCCTGCCATCCAACTTGGAACAGTAGAACTTTTTCTGGAACCCGTAGTTTAACGGGTGGGACATCCGTTGCACTGTAAAATTGTCCTATAGCCATTCATGTTTTGACGTCTATTAACCCATTGACACAGCCCACTGAGTTTCTCGCTGGATCTTCTCAGTGGGTCGCGTTTCCGATCCGGTGGTAGATTCTGCGAAGCACTGATCTTGCTAGTATTAATGTTAGCAACACTCCCGGTTAGAGCCTCGTGAGCTCACCTACACGGCAATGAGAAGCTGAAATAGCCTGGAGAGGCTATCAACACATTTATCACCAAATGAGCCGTGAGCTCTTTCACTGACATATATCATAAATAAACCTTCGGGTTTCTCGATTTTATTTTTCCCATATTTTCCAAAGTTCTCGCACAAAGCCCCCCATCTCAGCGTTTCCATTAAAAATTCCACATTTAAGACTCGTCGTTTTAAAATTAAATACCTTTCAAAACTATCTTAGTGGAACACAAACCGAAAATCGAAGCATCGGGTACAACACCCACCTCATTTCCCGGGTAATCCACAAAGGTGGCCTTATCTCAAGCAGGGAAGTTACAAAATCGTTTGAGCCCAGCCCTGTTTTTATGTGGTTTCGAACGTTTTATTATTATAGCGAACAGCTCTATCCATCATCGATAAATGATCGATGAGGACTGGTCAAATATTTGAATTATTTGATATAGGTGTGTGTTCGGAAGCGTTTGGTGGCGTTTCGCCATTGGCTTTGCCAATGTAGCTATCTTATTCGATTTAATATATTTTTTTAATTTCAATGCGTGTTTTGGTATGTATTTTTTACTTTTATTTATTTATTACATATATGGATGGACGAGCCCACAGTCCATCCGGTGTTAAGTCGTTACCGAAACCCATAGACATCTATAACGTAAATGTCACCACGATCATCTTGAGATATGAGTTCTGAGGTCTCAGTTCACGGTTGGCCGTTTTCTTTACTAATTCGAGATCTCTACAATCAGCTCTCATTTACTTTAAGCTTTTGATGCTTACGTTCCTTGAGTCCTACCCGGTATAGGTTCGATGCTCGGTCGGAATCTGACTTATTTACGGTAAATTTTAATGGTCTGAGTATACATTTAATTGTCCCGAAACATAAACAGTTACAGTCGGTAAAAGACCACCTATCAGCCAATATGCGCGCACTCTAAAAAAACCCCTTGCTCAATAGCGCAAATTTTCTGTTAATAAGAATAATATATTATTATTTCTTTGAAACAATATCATTCGAAGATGACGCATTATTTGAGAGAAACATCAATTTGTTATCAGACTCGTACCGTCACCGAAGTAAAGTCAATATTTAATTTTTTAAGCAAACAAAACGCTGTTTTACCTAGTTACGATAAATGCGAATATAAAACTTCATACATTTTTATATAAGGACTTAATTAATAAACATATATGTTTGCGTACGTCGTACTGTGTTTGCTATGAAATAATTCTACAATTAAAGTATGTATTTGTTTAAACATCTTAATGGCTTTTGAATGTTAAATACAGCTCAATGTTTTTTTTTTTTTTTTCCTACCTATGCTGATTGATAGCCTTGAGAGGTTATTTCAGCTTCGCCCTAACGTTTGTAGGTGAGCTCGCGGGGCTCAACCGGAGAGTTGCTAACACTGACCCTAGCAAGAGCAGTGCTTCGCAGATTCTACCACCGCATCGGAAACGCGACCCACTGAGAAGATCCGGCGAGAAACTCAGTGGGCTGTGTCTGTGGGTTAGTTCGCTCGTCGAGCCCTTCGTCGCAAGCGACGAGTTTGACGAGGACGGTGACCGGTGCTTGTGGTGCCTAAAAGCACCGTTAATGGATCAGGAGGATCCGTAATGACGTACTTTGGCGTTTTGGTTTTTGCTTTAAAATACGATCAGTATTACAGACTTGAAACAAGAAATGAGGTTTGTTATCATGAGAAAAATATGACGTTTCTCTTTAATTAAATTACCTACGTTATCTATTGTTTTAATGTATTTTAGAATCTCAGGCTCTGAGAAGGGACTTGAGTTGACTCTGTGTTTTATACCGTACTAGCGACCCGCCCTCGCTTCGCTTCGGAAAATGTAATTTATTATTGATTTCTCCACTATTTAATGGATGTTATTATACATATAAGCCTTCTTCTTCAATCACTATATCTATTCAAAAAACTGCATCAAAATCTGTTGCGTAGTTTTAAAGGTTTAAGCATACATAGGGACATACAGATATAGAGACAGAGAAGGCGACTTTGTTTTATGCTATGTAGTGATGTTTCATGGAGTGTGCTCTAAGGAATTATTCGAGATGATCCTTTCATCTCCTTTTTTCCATCGCACCTCCCACTACCGGAAGAAAGATCATGGATACTGGAACGATCATGGAACCGATGCGTTCATTAAAATTGTATTTCTAGAGATGTTTTCTACCATGTACCATTCCGGTATGGAATGAACTCCCCTCACTGATGTTTCCCGTGCGCTATAACAAGTTATTCTTCAAACGAGGCTTGCGGAAAGTCCTTAGTAGTAGACAGCGTCTTAGCTTTGCCCCTGACATTGCTGATGTCCATGAGTGACGATAAAAACTTACCATCAGGTAGGCCGTATGCTCACCTAACAACAAAGGTAACATAACGAAAGCACGTGTAAGCTATAGGTTTTATTTCTTTATGGGCAAACCGGTCAGCCCTTCTAATGCTAAGCGATTATATTCTACTTATCTGTGACGCGAAAGTTAAAATTTCATAGCACAAGGCTAGCTAGCAGGCAGCTCTACTAACATCTGATCTATTTCTGACGCGAACCAGTTAATCTTCCGTCGTACAATCGTGACTTCGATCACATATCTCAATATGGGCATTCACGTTGTTACTCCGGCAGCAAATTTATATAGGCGTCATAATTTCGTTCATACGTAATGAAAAAATACAAATACTTTCTGTAATAAAAATTGTCACCATAATAATAATATATAAATAGCCGTTGCAGTTCTAAATTCGGATTGTCCAAAATTTTTTCCCCTACCTATTCGTTGGTGGCCTAAAGGGTTATTCCAGATACGCGCGGACGAATATACGAGCTCACGGACAGTACCCAAAAGAATTTGCTAACATTAGCTCTAGCAGGAGCAGTGATTCGCAGAATCTACCGCGAGATTGGAATTGCGACCCACTGAGAAGATCCGGCAAGAAACTCAATAGCCTGAGCCCACATATTTTATCGTCTTTGTCGCATTAAAAGTGTACAATTTCCAAAAATATTCGAAATTGAGTTAATATGCGGAATCATTTAGTATCACCAGTATTTTTCTCATAAATACTGTCAAAAGAGCGCAATTTAGATTTAGTTTTTTTTTTAGGTTTACCTATATTTTGACTACTATTTAACAGAATTAATATATAATTTAATCTTACTTTAAAAGACAGATAATGTAACTGGTAAAAAAAATTTGCAAAAATTATTAATATTAAAAATATCACATGTGAAACCTTTAAAACACTCTCCTGTAAATTTTGTTTTGAGATTATACAGTTTTAATGCAAGAAGACGATATATGTATGTACGTCCATATTTACACAATTCCGGTAACAATTTTAATGAAACCATTAGCATGTTTGCACAGGCACCTTCATCAGCAAGCAATTTGTTCTATTAACATAGAAATTAAACAACAATTTAACAAAACACAATTCACTTCGCTTTGCCCGATCCGCTTTGTTGCCACAGTGGAAATCCATCAGCAATCAAACAGCTCACTACTCAACAAGCTAGCAAAATAATACTTGCATTTACACATGTCAGATTTTTTGGAAGCTCTTGAACTATAAAGCTGTATTGAAGAAGCCTTATTGCTGTTCCTTTTAAATCTTCGTTCGGCGATCCTCGACGATTTATTTGTGTCTCTTTTAAAACCAAGCACGTAACTTAGAATAGTACTTGAAATTGTTCAAAGTGATTTGTATTATCAATGTTGCATGAAAGGTTGACGCTTATTCTACTCGAGTTCAATATGATAACAGTTAATTACGTAAACAGCTTATTTATAAATTGAACAAGTTCTATTGGCAAATTCGATGATTGTGATTTTTGTTCGTGTATAATTTTTGGAACGAAGTTCCTTATGAGACGATGCGGAGGGGTACCCTAACCGGGAAAAAACGTCCGTAACGTAAGATTTTTATTAGTAATGCACACAGTGTACGGCTTAAATTACGACTTAACTTTGTAATAACGTACAAAAAATAACATATTTTTTTATCATTCATTGACCACGATCTCAGAGGGTTCGTTTGCGCTCTTATACAAACAACCGTCAATGAAGTGTATCACAATAAATACGCATGTTACCGAATGACCGTGGGTTGTTGCGAAACCTCCAGTTTTATTTTCTTTATACCTCGAATAGAACTTAAAATTAATATTTTTATATTAAGGAACTTCGTTTCTATCCGGTGTCCCACGACACCACGCATCTTTTTTTTTTAATAATGATAATATCTGGGAATGTTAAGTATTACCAGCACTACTCGTCTTTGTTCTAGCGAATGATTCTATCAACTTCTGTTTGTATTCCCTTCAAATTCATCATAATTATTGATCTAAGCAGATCTTTTTTTAACGTTAACACGTTAAAACGCCCGTCAGACAATTATCCTATTATGACAGTTCCAAAACTGTGTCACTGTTGATCTATAGACTGGACCCGTCAGACGGACAGCCGTCTCCCTTCAGCTATGAGTGATGATCCGTCGGCGCAGTGATTAACGACGCGTAATTCATCATACCGCCGGTAATGACGCCGACCGACGCGACGCCACCTCGGCGCGATACGTCATGTGGGTACTTTTGATTGACGGGCTCGCAGCCTATACCCAAAGACGTACAGGTCATGACTTGAGGGCGGGAAATCCGGTTGATGTGAACTGGACAGGGGACGAAAGATTTGTTGTTTTTTTTTTCCCTTCATAAGCTGATAACCTTAGAGAGCTATGCCAGCGTAACCGAAGAAGTAGGTGTGCTCACGGGGCTCTAATTTGAGGACGTTGCTAATACTTACCAAGAGCAATGCTTCCCAGAATTTACCTCCAGATCGGAAACGCGACCCACTGAGAAGATCCGGCGAGAAAGTGGCTAAGTGGGCTGTGTCTGTGGGTTTTTTATTGTGATAGTTGGCCCGAGTTCATGGTCAACTGGAAGTTCAGATGTTACTGATAACAATTTCTATTACACTAATTAACGCAATTATTTGAGAAATTTCAAAGAAGTGAAAACTAACTGCGGGAGATTAGATTAATCATTAATCATGTGAAATACATTGTGGACCCTTAGTCCATGACCTTTTGAAACTTTAACTCAAATCAGTTTTGTAGTTCTGAGAAATAAATACTTTTGTTTTAAATGAGTAATACTTACGACTTAAGCAGTAACTAGATTATTAAGTTGTTCAAAAAAATATATCAAAGTAGGTTGTTGTCTTGAAATACTAAGTTTATTAGGATCAGTGTAAAATCGTTAAGTAATCAAGAACTTTTTACTGGTGGTAGGACCTCTTGTGAGTCCGTACGGGTAGGTACCACCATCCTGCCTATTTCAGTCGTGAAGCAGTAATGTGTTTCGGTTTGAAGGGTGGGGGCAGCCATTGTAACTATACTTGAGACCTTAGAACTTATATCTCGAGATGGGTGGCGTATTTACTTCGTACATGTCTATGGGCTTCAGTAACCACTTAGCACCAGGTGGGCTGTGAGCTCGTAAACTCATCTAGGCGATAAAGAAAAATGTATCTATTAAGCCGCAAATTTTTTCCCAATAACAGTAACTAGAAATATGCCCTTCTATCCGTCATAGAACTTGATGAATGTGCTCAGAGCTCGTTAATCACAGAACCAGGGTCATCACTCACGGGGTGCCAAGGGAGAAATAATGCAATTGCGAACGGCGACTTGTTTGCTCCTAATTCAATTTGTTTGATGACAATAAAATTTGTTACGTTATTTGTGATTTTGAAACAACATGAATTGCGTTTGAGCTGTTGTTATATCTGGACTACGCAATATGAGTATATTGAGGAATGAGGATATAGTATCTTCCATTTTGACCAATTGATTACGATGTCGATCATCAGCTTTAACTAAATTAGGCTCCTTATTTTGCCTTGATTTATTCTTGATTTGTCAAGGTATTAATTCTTGATATTGGGGAGGTTTAAAAAAGGCTAATCACATACGCCTACGAAGAGTACTTAGTTAACAAGTGTGGTAGCTATCAGCAGCCTTGAGTTTCACTAACTAGGAGATTTAGATAAAAGGGGCATACTAAAAAAACTAAGATGGATTGTTTGATTGAAAGGTGTGAGTACAGAGGAAACATATAACAGACCTGGATGAAAAAAGAAGACATGCTGATCTTAAATAGTAGAATAGGGACAAAAAGACGAAAAATAAACTTTAGGTTTAAGTCTTGATTGTGATGGAGAAATTAATGTTGAGCCCTAGATATGGCGATTTATGCTAGATTAGATTTAGATTTATTTGTTTTTGTAGGTGAGTTCGTTGTACTACTAAGCGTTTCAAAAATTGGTAACAGGTCAGAGGGACTGAAGTCAGAAAACTTGCCGAAGACGATAATCATGCAAGATGCTCTAATCTGAAAAGTACTTTAAAATCAAAACGATTTAATACCTTAGCCATAATTTTAGGCTTGCAGAATTGCAGTGCTCTAAGAAATTGTTTGAGATGATCCCGTCATCTCGTTTTTACCACTGTGTTCATCCACAGTTCAGAGATCTTTTTTGCCAATTACCATCCGGATTTGGAATGACCTCCACTCTATGGTGTTTCCCGACCGGTATGACATATTTTTCTTCAAACGAGGCTTGTAGAGTAATTAGTGATAGACAGTGGCTTGGCTCTGCCCCTGTATCTACTCACCATCAGGTTGGCCGTATGCTCGACTGCTTACAAGGGCAATATAAAATATATATGATATATATATTTTTTTTATTGCCCTTGTGCTATAATGATTCTATTAACAACAAACAAACTAAGAATCCAGATCTAAACAAGTACGAAATTTGACCACATTATGATGTCACATTGTAGATTTTGTTTGTAGAATACAAAACCCATGTATCGTAATTAATGATTCTATCTATAAAATAATCAATAATCATTTTATAAAAACTGCTATTTAAAATTTTAAAGCTGTTTAGCAACAGCGGCACATGTGTGATGTATGTATATGCTTATGTAGATCCTGGTAAAATTTAAAAACAAATTAACAGACTAATGTCAGAGATCACAAATTATTTTAAAATGGCATTTTTTTTTATTGCTTAGATGTGTGGACGAGCTCACAGCCCACCTGGTGCTAAGTGGTTACTGGAGCCCATAGACATCTACAAGGTAAAATGCGCCACACACCTTGAGGTTCTAAGTTCTAAGTTGAGTTCTAAGGTCTCAGTATAGTCACAACGGCTGCCCCACCCTTCAAACCGAAACGCATTACTGCTTCACGGCAGAAATAGGCGGGGCGGTGGTGCCTACCCGTGCGGACTCACAAGAGGTCCTACCACCAGTAATTACGCAAATTATAATTTTGCGGGTTTGATTTTTATTGCACGATGTTATTCCTTCACCTTGGAAATCAATCGTGAACATTTTTTAAGTACGTATTTCATTAGAAAAATTGGTACCCGTCTGCGGGATTCGAACACCGGTGCATCGCTCGATACGAATGCATCGGACGTCTTATCCTTTAGGCCACGATGACTTCAAAATCTAACCAAGGTCAGTAGCCAATGAAATCCCAACGCCCCAACGAAAGCCTATCTGTTTCTAGTAATCATAACAAATTAGTAATAAATTTTGATTAATCAATCACGATATGTCATCTAGAATTACTTGGTAAAATGATGTTTGTGATTGTAGGTCTGTTAAAGGTAAATAAGATAAGATCGAAGTAAAATACGCATTCGATAATCTTTTCCAATCTAGGTGCAGCTAAGCATTCGGGGTATATTGGCCTCCGTCAGTCAGTCAGGTCTACTCGTTTTGAGATTGTCGCTTTTTGGGTCTAAGTCATAGTTGAGATTTTCTTCCAAGCAAATGCAGATCTAATATGTTTGCGTGATTACTAGTAATAGAGTATAGTGTTGGCATTGGTGGGTTTACTCTGCCTACCTTAAAAAGCAGCATCATTATCCGTGATGATAACAACAACAAA
Source organism: Bombyx mandarina (assembly GCF_030267445.1). NCBI lineage: Eukaryota > Metazoa > Arthropoda > Insecta > Lepidoptera > Bombycidae > Bombyx > Bombyx mandarina. Next base: position 2,742,286 of record NC_143216.1, read on the forward strand.
GAAAGAGAAGGATATGCCATAGTGCTCCGTTATGCTACTCACAGTACTAATCTACCACTATCTTGCTTATTCCTACACGGAACCGTCATGCAATTCAGTTTGAACACTGTTATACATTTTTTTTTATTGCTTCGATGTGTGGACGAGCACACCACCCACCTGGTGTTAAGTGGTCACTGGAGCTCATAGACATCTACGACGTAAATGAGCCACCCCCTTGAAATATAAGTTCTAAGGTTTCAAGTATAGTTACAACGGCTGCCCCACCCTTCAAACCGAAACGTATTACTGCTTCACGACAGAAATAGGCAGGGTGATGGTGCCTACCCGCGCGGACTTACAAGAGGTCTTACCACCAGTAAATGCAGACTTCAGTCTTTTGTTTTAGGATGGATGGCGCCAAATACTTTGCGATAGCTACAAGCTCCGATGACAACACCGGATGAACATGAAATCAACCCACCAACAGATATAAAAGGTGTGCTTTTTTCAAATAGCCGTAATCCTGGAATGCTTACGTTGAAATGGCTTACCGATTTCGTATTTCATTGAACCAAATTAGACGCCCAATTTTAGGTTTCCAAGGTGTTTTGATTACAAAAAATAAGATACTCCTTGTCGATGTGGAATACAATATTTCAATCGTACCAAATAGATGTGTAGATATATGAACATTTATTTGTATTAGTTTAATATAACGATAGCAATCAATTAATCGATACATTGTCATGATTTACGATGAAATTATCAATGGATTAGTTTTTAATTCGCCGACATTTATCATAATTGAAATCACAAGGCGATTAAATCGTCGAATGTTTTTTTTTTTTTTGTAAAAACCAAAATTTTAATTATTAATTCAGCCGGATTCTGATTTGAATTTTAGCGATGCCAGTCTGATATCAGAGGTCTTCAAACTCAGTTTTAGATTTATTTCAAAACACAGCGAAGCGACATCGTGCTTAAAATAGAAATGTTTGTTAGATAAATTCATGATTCGATGACGCAATGTAACTTAAATTAAATTTCGATTAATACTCATACTAGATAATGACCTAGGTTTTTTTTATAACGCCATCTTGTTGCGTCTTTAAAGCGGTTAGTTGCCCTCAATTAAGAAAAATTGTATTATTATTCACCAATAGATGTCGGGAAGAGTTGATTATTGAAAAACGAATAAAACAACATTTTCTGAAAATAAATCGTAGCTAGATCGATTTATCACCCCCGAAAACTCCTGTATACTAAATTTTATGAAAATAGTTGGTGCTGTTTCCGAGATTCAGATTATATAGTATATATATTAATATACAAGAGTTGCTCGTTTAAAGGTATAAGATTTCTCAAAATATACGGGTTGACCTCGATATTTGAAAGAAGAAAAACAATAATACGTAATAATTTTCCCGTGAAAAATATTAAAGAAAATTGGAAAAAAAAAAGAAAAAAAGCCTAAGAGCGCTATTCACATTATTACATTAGAAAAAACTTCAATAAATTTAGGGATAAATTTATATTAACAGATGCTCCGAATTTTAATTTTTATTTATTTAATAAAGAATCACTAGGATATTAGGAATTACTAGTAGAATTCTTTTGTATTTCGAATTAATAACGGCCGGTACGGGGGGTATTGTGAGCTCTTACAGGTTTACTATTCCTTATACCGAGATCAGTTATGCGTTTCAGATTGTATGGTGAGAAGTGATAGAATGGTGAGACCTGCAACCAACCAACTGCCCAACTATATCAGTATTTTGTACAATTAGAGATGTAGTATATAGAGAAAATGCAATTGTAAGAGGCAGTCTGTTTTTTCATCACGAGATACATTTATGCTTTTTTTTATTGCTTAGATGGGTTGCCGAGCTCACAGTCCACTTGATGATAAGTGGTTACTGAAGCCCATAGACATCTACAACGTAAATGCGTCACCCACCTTGAGGCATAAGTTCTAAGGTCTCAATGTAGTTACCACGGCTTACTCAAACCAAAACGCATGACTGCTTCACGGCAGAAATAGGCAGGGCGGTGGTACCTACCCGTGCGGACTCGCAAGAGGTCCTACCACCAGTAAAAAAGTGCTATTGCCATGTCACCATCATAAGTACGTATTGACTCCACAACGAGACCGCTATCGCTCATCTGAAAGTACTTACAAGTGTTCAATGTTTACACATTGAAATAGTAATTTATTGTATTTGTAATGTAATGTATTGTATTTGTATAGTGTTAATAAGCTATTAAAAATGAAGTCAAATAAAAATTATATTATGATAAGTGCAACAACGTATTTTCAATTTAATGGTCCATAAAAAAAATTAACATAATTTATTTTTTTAATGTCCTCTTCAAATATTTGAAGTGACTTTCAGAAAGTATTTTGGGTTGATCTGTTTTCGTGTCATAAAAAGGATTCAAACAAATAATTTACAATTACTAAATCTGCGCTCTATACATACCGGCACATCATTGATTACCATATTTATGTGTTATTACAATCTTATAATATCGTTTAATTACCTAACACTACCATACTTTTTACTGGTGGTAGGACCACTTGAGAGTCCGCGCGGGTAGGTACCACTACCCGACTTATTTCTGCCGTGAATCAGTAATGCGTTTCGGTTTGAAGGGTGGGGCAGCCCTTGTATAACTATACCTGAGACTTATGTCTCAAGGTGGGTGGCGCGTCTACGTTGTAGATATCTATGGGCTCCAGTAACCACTTAACACCAGGTGGGCTGTGAGCTCGTCCACCTATCTAAGCAATAAAAAAAAGAAAACTTCGTACCTTATCGTACTTTATTCCATGGAGAGTGCTTTGTAGAAAGGTTTGGTCTCTCTTCATCATCTCAATTTATCTCCAACTCCACTCCATTAACCTACAGTGCGTTTCCTTGTTTATTTTTTCAGGTTTGCTTTGCAATTAATTTTCCTCCACGGTATTTCTTGATCTCTATGACATATTATTATGACTATGATTCTTCTAACAAAATTTCGATTATAGTGTTTAGTGGTAGGCAGTGGCTTGTCCATGCCAATAGCCGCCAATAGGTTTGTTAATGTCTATAAGAGACAGTGACTACTGATTGTCATATGAGACACACGCTGAGTTACCGTCGAAAAATGAAAGCAAAAAAGATGCAGAAGATATCCGCTAACTTTAAAGCCGACTAATTAGGTACGATTTTTTTTAATTACTCGTTAAATTACCCTCAAAATCTGAAAGAAAATAGTTTTTGATTCAGGATCTCAACGTAATCGACCAGATAAATGAATGACAATTGGCTTTTGGGTACTAATAATAACTGGTACCCTTATGAAACTGTAGCTTCTAATCTTTAAGAGCTATGTTCATCTGTATTGGGCTTTATAACAGTTTTTTAAATATATATAATCCGCTTTTTAAATCATACCCAAGGAGCACCCTTTGACATATAACCTGTTCTCCTATTACAGAAAATTTCATACATTGCTGTGTCGAAGCGTAATGAAGGTAAAATGCAGGCCCAGCTATAATAATAATGACGTCCCTACTGCTCGTATATTTCAATGCGCTCAGGCGACTGACAAGATACGGCATAGTGCAGACCGCCGCGCGCGTCCTAATTGACACGTCTGTACATGGCGGAAAAGGTATGCGAATGATAAACGTATCGATAAAATAAATAAAAATCGATTTAATTTTTTTTTGTTTAATAATGCATACATAGTGTTGACGAGCAGTTCGTCAACACTTTCACTGATTATAACATTACAGGAAATTGTACTAAAAAATTAACTGCTACTATGAACAACTGAAAAGACTATCTTAATGTAGGTTATGTTTAAAGCAGATCTAAGTTGAAGTCGTCATTAAATTCCTATAACGCACAACAACCAGTATAGCGAAGGACTACTCTGATGTCTCGATAGTTTTAAGTCTGGGAATTCGTGCAAAATTGTAATCGATTTCACGATTATCACGGCCGGGCTCAACGATTGATATGATCTAACTCGATTGTCGACCATCGCCGCGTCGTGACACAAGTTCGATTATTATAGACTCATTGGGCTCGCGGTCGTCGACCCATCGACTCATAACGTAATTTCCACATTTTGGAACATAGATTCGTGACCAAAGAATCATCAAAATCATCGATTTTAAAAATCGAAAATATCGGAGTATTTGAAATGCTAATCAAATAATAATTAAAATGTAAAATGCTACAATTAACAATCGACTCCAAGAAATATAACAATAGGCGTAAAAAAATATCAGTTTCATGACAGTTTAATAATACTAATCAGAATTGCTAATTACTACTTTGCTAATTAGCTTTTTAATGAAGCGACTTTGATTTAAAAAATTGAATAGTTTTTTTTTAAATTTGAATTTTCACTTCTATAAAAAATAAATAAAAATGTTTTCTATCTTTGTTTTTTTGTGTTTAGTCTTGTTGTGGTTATGATTGTCACACCCTAGTATCTTGCTAACCTGTTATCATTGTATTGTGTACCATTTCTTACGCTCTACGTAACACTGTTCAATCATCACTTTGTTAATCAAGTCAGTTTCTTATCAATCATCAGTTTATTAATTAAGTCAGTTTATTAATTATTAAATTAATAAATGATAAACAATGTATCACCAACTGACTTACTGTAATTTACAAACAAACAATTTTCTGATAAGATGCCAATTGTTTGATTGCATTTTAAAATACAGAGAAAAAAGTTATCAAACGGAGATCCATTCTGATAAAGATTAATGACTTGAACAGGAAATCGTTAACACAACGCATTAACAAAAAACAAAAAAAAAAAAAAAGTGTGTGTGTCCGCTCCGACGCACGACTGGAGTTTACTGGATATAAAAAATTAAACGAAACAATACGAGAAATAGTTCTATATTACGACAACACGATACACTACAGATTATTAACAAATTAACGAGACACAAAACAAACGACTAACAAATATATGAAAATACAATAATGAGAGAAACGCGCGATCAGTACGAGGCTTTGTGGCGGACTGCCGGCGCAGCAGCCCGGCGTCACCTGCGATAACGCGGCCGCGCGTTGGCTCCTGATTGGCGCGCGCACGCATCACGCAATCAGGAGCCAATCAGGCGCATAACGCATTTCGTGTGACATGCTAGTACGATTTTGATTGGCGCGCGCACGCATCACGCAATCAGGAGCCAATCAGGCGCATAACGCATTTCGTGTGACATGCTAGTACGATTTTGATTGGCGCGCGCACGCATCACGCAATCAGGAGCCAATCAGGCGCATAACGCATTTCGTGTGACATGCTAGTACGATTTTGGTCCCCATAATTTTCATACCCCGGGCCTATATATGTAAATCGATTCTAAAGGAGTAAACTCCAAAAAGTGTGTGTGTCCGCTCCGACGCACGACTGGAGTTTACTGGATATAAAAAATTAAACGAAACAATACGAGAAATAGTTCTATATTACGACAACACGATACACTACAGATTATTAACAAATTAACGAGACACAAAACAAACGACTAACAAATATATGAAAATACAATAATGAGAGAAACGCGCGATCAGTACGAGGCTTTGTGGCGGACTGCCGGCGCAGCAGCCCGGCGTCACCTGCGATAACGCGGCCGCGCGTTGGCTCCTGATTGGCGCGCGCACGCATCACGCAATCAGGAGCCAATCAGGCGCATAACGCATTTCGTGTGACATGCTAGTACGATTTTGATTGGCGCGCGCACGCATCACGCAATCAGGAGCCAATCAGGCGCATAACGCATTTCGTGTGACATGCTAGTACGATTTTGGTCCCCATAATTTTCATACCCCGGGCCTATATATGTAAATCGATTCTAAAGGAGTAAACTCCAAAAACAAAAATTAATACACTGATGATGAAACAAAATAATGAAATAATAATAATTTCAACACCTAAAAGCAATAAGGTGACTTGTTTTTTCTATTATTACGTGGGCAGAAGAACATATTTACTGATTGTTAACAAGTTTGTAGCTCCCCCCATGTATGCATTTCACCAATAACACAGTTAGAAGACATGTACTATTGTGATACGTAACACGGGCGAATAATCAATTCATCAATTAACACTACTGATCACTTCTCCGGTCACCGGAGCCCACTGAGTTTCTCGCCACATCTTCTCATAGGGTCGCGTTTCCGATCCGGTGGTAGATTCTGCGAGGCACTGCCCTTGCTAGGGCCAGTATTAGTAACACTCCTGGTTTGAGTCCCGTAAGCTCACCTATTCGTCAAGGCGAAGCTGAAATAGCCTTTCAAGGCGATCAGCAAGGGTAACAAAAAAAAGGATCACTTCGATAATAAAAAAACTATCGATAAATTATCTGATCACTGTACAACTCTAGCGAGATCAGGTTCTTGACAACCGGAAGGCGAAGACGGAAATAATGGCGTGCGCCGTCAGGAATTGTCGCGACTTCGTTCGTTCTCTATTCTGTAAAATGTACGCCGACGTTGAATGAAGACTTACAGGATAATTTGATATGTCGGTATTGCTGTCTGACAAATATTTACTAAAATCTTCTAGACGTTATATTTCTTTACTAGGGAGTCTAACGTACTGTTTATTCAACGCGAATTAGCCGCGTTATTCGCTGACGAGCGTACGGCCCACCTGATGGTAAGTGGTTACCGTCGCCCATGGACTTCAGCAATGCCAGGTGCAGAGCCAAGCCGCTGCCTACTGCTAAAAATTAAATTGAGACTTGAAACTCACGTTTAAGATGTCAGATATTTATGGGCTAAGATAACCGCTAATAACCAGAACGGTGAGCTTAATCTATTAATCTAGCGCATATATTGATAAATATATGTGAATCAATGTTGTTCTGGTTTTCGTCGTGTATTATAATATAATAGCTTATATGAATTAGTGTTCGTTCAAGAAATTCGACCATAGCCGCTCAAGATTTAGATTCATTTTCGTGTATTATATTATTTAATTATGTAATTTTTTGTTATTGTAATTTTTATTAGACAATTATAATTATTTGAATTTTGAAAACAGAATACTATTTCAAAACAATGTTAAGCCACCGAATTTAAATGGAAAACGTAGAATCGGTTGTAAAAAATTAGAATCGAAATTCAAAATAAATTCTTTATGCATTTTATTAAAAAATAACTACTATATTTTTAAAACGTGACAACTTTCCCACCGATCCGGTATCCAATTTCGCGACCGAGAAGAATGCGCAATAAACTCAGACTTGTTTGTTTTTTTCAAAAAACTGTAGGAATGCACACTTAAGTTAACTATATTTAAATCAGTTTATTAAACAATCTTAGAGATGGAACGTTACTGAGCACAGAAGGAAAAAATATATTTTTTACAAAATATGAATGCTGAATTTATTATCTTAAATACAAATAATCTATATATTAATACGTGAAGAAAAACTTTGTACCGCATTTACGAAAATTGCGCGGACGGAGGAGTATTAAATTTTCCTCACTTATAGAGAGTATGTATGGAGTGTAGATGCTATTTTTTTTTTATGCTTTAAAAATAGATTAAATCAATAAAAAAAACATTACACACACTACCATGTATTTGACTCACAGACATATATATTATAACACACACATAATAATTATATAGATTATTTGTTTATTGCTTAGATTCTGTGGTCAAATTGAGCATAGAATAATATAGTCAATATTTAATATTATTTGTCTATAGCGTAGTATTGGCGAAATCTGTGATTATAGAAGTATAATATGATCTTTGACAATACAACCATAATAATGTTTAAGGTAATAATTTCAATTAATTATGATTCGATGACGCAATATAACTTAAATTGAATTTCGATTAATACTCATATCCTAAAATATACGGGTTGACCTCGATATTTGAAAGAAGAAACACTACATACAAATAGTAATACCTAATTATTTTCCTGTGAAAAAAATTAAAGAAAATTGACAATACAATAAGCCTAAGAGCGCTATTCATGTTATTCATACGTGAAGCAAAAACTTTGTATCCCTTTTTACGAAAATTGCGCGGACGGAGGAGTATGAAATTTTCCACACTTATAGAGAATATAGAGTAGAAGTGCACAATGCTAATATTTTTTTAAAATAATGCATAAAAGATACATTAAATCAATAAAGAACACTACTTTTTTTTTTCCACAGGAGAAAATCGCCGGATCCCCACCCGCGCGGCAGGTGGGGTATGTGGGAGTTGAACCTCACTAAAAACTCCTGCCGCTCACAACCGGCACCCTACCTCGGACCGGGCCGGAGCCCAGTCGGGGCTATTGAGACGGCGGGACAGGGTTGTCGCAGAGCACATTACATCCATCCCACCGTCCCACGGACGCCCGACACGACCACCGGTTCCCTCGTTCAGCGGGCCGAGAGCCCGCCTTGATGGCGCCGCGTTACACCTTCCCCCAGAGCGGTCGGGGGAACGCGATCTACCATCACCCGGCTTCCTACTGCGGGTGAGCGTGCAAAGCACGTCTGGGTCTCTCCCCGCACAAAACGGGTGGGACCCCTAGCTCTTAGGGCACACACTACATACCATATATTTGACGCACACACGTATGCATACTATTTATTGCCAAACTTTTGTTCTTGACGTCTGTTGTCAAATTGAGAATAGATTAAATATTGTTTGTCTTTGTTGATATTTTTTATAGTGTAGTCTTGGTACAATTTGTGATTATAGAAGTATAAAATACAATCATAATAGTGTACAAACTTACAATTCTAATAAATTATAGTCGAATTTCGACTACTGCGGGACCTCTAGTTCATGTTATTACGTTAGCAAAAACTTCAATATCTTTTGGAATATATTTATGTTAATAGATGCTCCGAATTTTCATTTATTTTATTTAATAATAAATTATATTTAAGAATCACTAGGATTTTAGGAATTATTAGTAGAACTCTTTTGTATTTCGAATTAATAACGGCTGGAAGGGGGTATTGTGAGCTCTCACAGGCTTACTATTCCCCTTATTTCTACCACGATCAGTAATGCGTTTCACCGGCACATACCGGGCGACCATTAGTTTTATTAACTATATATGTATACAGTTCAACAGACAAGAGGTTGAGTTTTGTTTCTGTTTTGAAATTCCACATAATTAACACAGTTTATATTCTTTCCTTCATCGTATTACTTTTCTGTGGAACGTCGCTGTGTTGAATTTAGCCAAATGATATTTATCTAGATAGCAGCCATCTTATTTGGTCATCGAACGCAATCTCGGCAACGATTATTTCGATTTACGACCAATAAAACTAATTTTAGAAACAATAACACCATCTTCGAAATCTTTTAATTGAGTTAAGAAATAAAATAAGACGAACGTTCTTGAGTATCTAAAATTAAAACAATTTATTTGCGTGAATGCTTGAATCAAAAAGTGATTTGTATGCAAAAACAGTTTCTAGACAGAGCGTATAAAATTTTATTGACGCGTATAATGGTAGAGATTATCATTGTGAAGAGAATACAAGCAATTCTACTAAATTATAATCAAACAATTCTTGTTTTACTGTCTTTATGATGATCTTTTGCGGGATTACAACTCTTATTCTTTATGCGGTATGGGCGATTCATCATTGGTGCCAATGCGATGACATGTGGTAATATTCAACAAAGAGCAATTAATTGACATTCATTGACAGTGAATGCGCTGTCAGCAGTCAATCAAATTGATCAATTGATTGTGGGCATCAAAGAGAAAATGAGACTGATGAAAGTTAAGTGGACAAATGCCAAAGATACGTAGGGTCGATTTGTTTATTATCATCGTATCTTAACGAATTTTAATAATTAACTGTTTTTTTTTTCAATAGTAACCTTACTCATTTTCTTGACATATTTATTAACCACCACTTAATAAATATGTTAATACCACGTTCTTCACATAATCGTCTCTTACAATGTCCTATCCATCGCTCAGATTTTTTACATTCTTCTTTCTTTGTACAGTCCATAATATTATGGAATTCGCTTCCCAAAGAAATCAGGATGATCAGCAATCGCTTTACTTTTAAACTCAAAGTTCGCGAACACATCCACAAAAAACTGGAAGAATCATCTCCAAACTAGTTTATTTCATTTTTCAATTATTATTATTATATTATATATATATATATATTTACTTTTAGCCATTCTTAACTATAATACTAAATTGTGTATTTTCATGTGTTATTGTGTGTAATTATGTGTATGTATGTATTTTACTATTTTATACATAGGTATATTGAATTGTAGTATATGTATTCTATAATACTGAGATATTATTTTAAGGAAGATTTTTGTTTTGAGTTTGTTCTTTTTTTTTGTTTTGTTGTTGTTGTTTGTTATTTTTTTTGTCAATGCACCTACCATGCATTATCTCTGCACCACCCTATGGTCGACTGGAAGAGAATGCCCATGGCATTAAGTCCGCCTGTGTACAAGTTTTGTTTTGTGCATAAAGTATAAATAAATAAATAAATAAATAAATAAAT